>NC_085876.1:49378067-49473067 GCF_034702125.1 Engraulis encrasicolus
CACTTAAGTTTCAAGGAGCCCTACTATTTATATACACGTGTCAATATTTCAGTGAAATAACAGCACACATATTTCAGCATCTCAACGTTTAATTCTTCAGTTAACGTCAGGTGTAACGGAGGCTCTGTGGAGAGTTTAGTCTGCGCTAATATGGCCGACCTGTGCGGACGAGCTTGAAATACGCGATGGCGTATCTAGTCTTCCTATATGATGTCTGTGACTGGAGGGCTCAGTGAAGTGTCCTGGCTTTGCTAGGACGAGTAACGGCCATTTGCGCCCAGTGTATCCAATTATGAATTACACTTAAAATTACACAACTAGCTATTGCATACTCTGGTGAAATCCCCCAAAATACCCAAGTTACCGCTCTTTCACACTCCATAGCGGAGGTGTCCTTTGAGCAAGGCACCTAACAACACCATCCTTCTCCAGGGACAGTAACCAATACCCTGAACTAAAATTAACTGTATGTCACTTTGGATTAAAGCGTCCGATAAAAGTGTCAGCTAAGTTTAGTGTAATGTAATGTAAAGCAGGGGTGATAGTGAAAAAAAATCCTGAGCCTGAACTTTTTTCCCTGCTCTAACTATGACGACAAGATACTGCATAGTGACGTAACGTAGGCCTATTTTGACACATTATTCAAACATTTAATAGCCTGTGTATGACCATTATTCAAGCCTGATAGTAGAAGAAAACCCTGAACCTGTAACACCTTCTGAGATAAGAATAGCCTAATGGCTAATTATTATCAATGGCTAATTATTTTTGCAAACTCCGTCAAGCCTGAAATCAGGCATGGAGCCTGAATACTATCAGCCCTGGTAATGTAATAATATTCTCACCTCCAGCCTGCTCTATCCTGCGGGGCTGGTCTCTGGCTTTGTCCCGTCCTGTCACCCACGGTCTTCGGCCTTCTTTCTTCTGGGCTTTGCCATGCTTCTCTGGCTGTGGATGGAAACAAAAATGATTCACATTGGCTGCGTTTACATGAGACATTTAATTCATAATCAACTCCATTTAATTCTGAATAAAGCTTAATTCCTCTTTGAAAATGTCATGTAAACACCTCTTAATACGGAATTAAATGAAAAATCAAAGTAAACTCGACAGAACTATTTAAATCTGAATTATTAATTCGGAATTAAAACATCATGCGAACGTAGTAAGTAAATGTAGTCGTCAAGAAACCAGCAAAGCAACAACTGTGTCATTACCAAATTACAACCCAAGTGAAGTCACTATTTGACAAAAGATTCAAACTTGAAATGTGCTCATCTCCCCTTGCCTCTCGAGTTAAAGGACCAGTTCAGTCAATTTCAACATGCAGTTGTAATGCTCACACTACCCTGGACTTGTCAGTACCTGAGGTTTTTTTTCGTTCTTCTTCAGCCTTTTCCGAGATCTTGGTCATTTTAATGGGGGCATTACATTTCGAAAAAACATTTTTATTTATTCCCAAAATCATCCGAAAGGTTATACAACATCAGCAGACAACTAGCAAACAGCGGTACCTTTTGGGAAAATATTTGGAGTAACTTAGGCCTATGTTAATTTAAAAAAAAAATGTAAACAAACGCTGCCCCCATTGGAATAGTTCATATCTCGGAAAGGGCTTAGCCAAAAAATGTAGTATCACCGGGTACTAACAAGTCAAGGATAGCATGAGCAATACAACAGCATATGGAAATTGACTGAACTGGTCCTTTAAACCATTCAAAATAGTGCACTTTAACTCAGTGTTTCCCAACCTTTTTCGTGCCAAGGCACACTTTTTCCCTTGAAAAAATCTCGCGGCACACCACCAACCAAAAATGAAAACAAACAAAAACAAATTATTCTCTGATAAGAATGACTATATTGTTATTATAGGCCTAGGTGGCTACAAAGTGTCTTGAATAGCAATCAAATAGCCTAAACAGAAAACTGTATTTTTTTTAATCATATTTTATATTTCCTCTTTCAAATAAGAAGTGCACTTAATGTTCACTTCTTAAAGACGCTATAAACTTCAAAGTAGGCCTACAATTTACAAATTATTATTCTGTCCAAAAGCATTCTATTAGCAGGAATACAGAAAATAATGCTTATTCTGACAATAGCAACATTTGTGAAATATTTCACTGTTACATTATGAAGATGCATATGTACAAATATCAATCTCTGTATATTTTACTCACTTATTCTTATTGTGAAACCTATGCGTCTTTCACCTTTGGCAAAGGCCAGCCCTAAAATGCTGTTTGACCACAATCACAGCGCTGCAAAAGGACGAGGTCGGTCAGAAGAAGTTGGACAGTTTGACAGCACTCCATGAACTCAAAGCGGAAATCTCGTGTTTTCAAATGCAAGACATTACGGTCATATTATTATTAAAAACTGATTGGAAATTGTGCCTGGGGTGTTTGTGACAAAGGTGCAAGTTTCCCCGCGAGGTAACAGGAGGTAATCGCTTTCCCCTTTCCCTAAAACCGGGCTAATTATGCTTACCAGCAGTTGGATAGTCTGGCTTGAAGGGTCTCGGCATCCTCACACTCGACTAGAAAGCACGCGGACCAACAAACTACGTTGTGTGCTCAATCATGCCACCACCTCACTCGTTTAACTTTTCAGTAAGGTTGTAAGCAAAACACAAATCTGTTTCATGGTAGAATTTTGGTTTTCTGACCTAATTAATGAAGAAACGGCGCTAGCAAAGTTAACTATCAGTCACCTCAGGAGGATTGTTTTGACTAGCAGCTGATGGACGTTTTTGCTAGGCTAGGCCTACTGAAGATACATCAATGCAATTCGCTACCTGCTGCCACCTAGTGATAAGGAATTATTTCATGCTTAGGACGCCAGTCAACAGCAGACACTAGGCTACTAGAAAATGACATAGGCATTATTTGCTGATAATAACAATGAATTCACACAAAAAAAAAATCCTCAAGAATTTTCCACGGCACACCTGACGATCTCTCACGGCACACTAGTGTGCCGCGGCACAGTGGTTGGGAAACACTGCTTCAACTAATTGAGTTTTACCTTTCTCCTGTCTTATAACCGTTGTCTGGTGATATTACTCCTGGTACTAAGATAGCATGATATCATTGAACACAAATGGAAGCAGCAAGCTGCTAGCTGAGCCCATTTGATTCAATAATATATGCTAGCTTGGAGGAACAAGTTACATCGAGTCAGAGAACGACGAAACAAAAAGACGAAAGGTAAAACTCAAGGGGAAGCGGGAAATGAACACATTTCAAAAAATGGTGTATAATAATAAATTAAAAAGTGGAGAAGTGTGCCCTGCCGTGTCCTAACTGTAGGCCACTGGGTTACTATGCTTTCCGGCCAGGACATTTGCTGATCCTACCCTGTCTCTCTCTCTCACACACTCACTTCCTGTCACCTCTCAAACTGTCCTATCGAAATAAAGGCAAAAATGCCCCTAAAAAGAATTTTTTTAAAAGGTGGAGAAGTGGATACGTACAGGTTCAGGCAGGTTCCTTGGCTCCTCTTCCTCCATTGCACAGGGCTGGTCATCAGCCATGCCGTCCTCTGACTGCAGCACAACAAGAAATCACAGATGAGGTGTTTAGTACTGAGGCCTATACTAAGAAGCTGGTTCAGGAGTAAACCAGATTAAGTTAAGAGGTAAATCATCTAATAGAAGAGCCTGGAGTCAGGTGATTTAGAGTAGAGTAGAGTAACTTTATTGATCCCCAGGGGGAAAATTCAGGTATCCAGTAGCTTACATAAATACACAATTACACAAATGCCGACATGGACATTTCAAGACACAAATAACACAGGAATAGATTTACCTCGTAAATTAACCTGGTCTCTGGTGAGGTGTTTAGTCAGACATGTCGTGATGAACAAGCCATTCAACGCAACACAAGCGAGGCCAAAATTCACAACAGTTGCATGTGACGACCTCCTCATCCAATGTAAAGTCAATGGGCATTCAGGACAAGGCTGCTCACGAACGCAACACATACATGTGTGACCGGGCACTGCCCCTCTCTTGGTGCCTTCATTTTCTCTGAAAGAATCCTGGCATTGACGGCACTACTGACGACAATTCTGATTCCTGGCTGAACGTGCACTTGTGTAGTGGAAAGTGCGCACATCCAGCAAAAAAGCATCAGCAGGTGCCAAATCAAAAAACTATCACATGTAGGAGAGGGTAAGGATCTGCACACTGCTTGCAAAAGACTTCATTTATTAGGAGCAACGTTTCGATCGTAGATCTTCTTCAGGCAGATGCCTATGATCGAAACGTTGCTCCTAATAAATTAAGTCTTTTGCAAGCAGTGTGCAGATCCTTTCCCGCTCCTACATGTGAACGTGCACTTGTGCCACCACCTTTGAAAAACGCGACAGAGCCAATCACTGTGCCACGACTAGCCTATTCACGTCGTTGTTATTACTTGTTGCTACAAACACAGGGCTACCCAAGAGAATGAAGGCAACATCTGTTTCTCCCCTCCCTGTTTGACCTCTGACCTTGCTGTCGGACAGCATGACGTCGTCGCCAGCGTAGCTGTTGTAGAGCAGGTGGAAGTCCTCCTCGTCCGCATCGTCGTCCAGGTCCTCCAGCCAACCGCTCTGATGATGATGCTCTTTGGTTGCCGCGGCAACAGGGTCCGTCTTTTCGGGCACTTTCACTGGCTGGATGGACACAGAACGAGATAATAATCACATCATGACACTAAAAACATAACCAAGCACCACCACTACACTTACATAGTATGTCTGTAGGGGTCGGAGGACCTTTCAAATGAGCATACACAAAGGTAAACCATAAAGATTTGCATTTTTTTCAACGTATTAGGTGCACATATCTGCAAGTGTCTGAGAACAGAACTTAATGTTTTAGCAGCCAATTCATTGTTGAAAGTCACCCAAGAACTAACTGCGTGTACCATCATATCAATTATAGTACAATGTTACATCAGGTTGGAGATTCTTGCAATATCTGATTCCTTACATGGCTACTTGCATTTATCCCTTTCCCCACCACAACAACAAGTTGCATCATTTCAACAACAGCACTCTTGATTTGAAAGTTTCAAGGCAGCATAATCGTCTCTGCATTTGAAGAGTTCAGATGTAAAAACCCCTAACTCCATTTCTGAAGACCTGCACTTCTATATTTTTAGAAAACCCCGTTGTTGGTTTGGTTTACATTTATGTACTTGGTAACATATAAATAGTTATATTACTAGAATAAAATAAAAAAATATGCAATTTTAATAGCTTTGAATTAAATAAAAATGAATTAAGATTATTTTCTGAAAAGGCATTTAGGGGGTTTTGCATCTGAACATCTTTTGCGTTTCTTCCTTCCTCCCTCACCTCTGGTGCTACAGGTGCACTCTTGCCTTCCTTTTCTGACAGCAGAGGAGGAGGAGTGCTCTCCACATCTGTACCCACTTTTCTTCGCTTCACCGCAGCTAGAAACAGAGAAAACCAAATTAGGACAATCCCACTCTAATGTTAATAAATGAAGGATGAATCACTGAGTGAACCTGACGAAGCAACAGCGAAACGCGTTGTTCACCAGATAAACTATCAGCAAAGATACCACTGTGCAGTGATTCATCCTTCATTTACTTGGATTACTCTTACTGCACATCACCAGCACCTGGACAGTGGTTGTGCACAGGGACGTTACTTTGCCCACTCTAATGTGAGTTAGTTAGTAGAAACTTTACTGTCCCCAAGGGGAACATTTGTGATGTAAGTGACGTAAACACCAGTTGCATTTGCCTATGACATGATAAAACAACAACGTTACACATGACATTACCCAGTTATAACAAGACATGACACAATGTATTAGAATCAACAGCGGGGCGGAAAAAGGAGACAAAATGTTTAAAAGCAGGAGTTGTGGTACGGAGCAGATGTTTCAGTTTGCCGAACAACTAGTGCCAAACATCTTCTAGTAGAGGAAGTTAAATCAAACCCTGCCTACCCAATGCAAAAGAGTGTGCTCAAGTTCGGTCTCCTAAGGGGGCATTGTCTTTCTTCTTCTGTTTTTGTGGTGTTTGGTGGCGGATTGCACAAGATTTGTGCTACCCCCATCTACAGCGCTAAGGGAACTCCATTTATACTCAACCTTAAGTCTCCTAAAGGTCTCCTGAAGGGGGTTGTTAACCTGATGACAGGTGTATACCATCATGGGTAAGCGGTTAGGGCGTCAGACTTGTAGCCAAAAGGTTGCCAGTTCGACTCCCGACCCGCCAGGTTGGTGGGGGGAGTAATTAACAAGTGCTCTCCCTCCGGCTTTCACTTTCCTTCATACCGTAAAGGTAAAGGCTTGATTTATATTACTCCACTAGAAGACGTTTGACTTATTATATAGACCAAACCAAACAAGACAGCGTCAGGCTGAGGCTCACCGGTGTCGGTATCTGATGCAAAGCTGGTCTGGGGATCCCCTGCATTGACTGGTGCAATAGCTGCCTCGATGCATCGCAACTAATCCATAGGTCACAGGTGTTCATAGGTCACAGTTCACAGGTGTCCATAGGTCACAGGTGTCACAACAGAAAAAAACAGCACCAAAACAGAGATAAGTGAGCGAGTAGAATAGCTACCCAAAAAGCCCTTCAGCAATGAGCCGTAAACCAATTTAGCTTGTTATGTATGAATCTTAAGTCAAGAAGATTTCAGTTGTCATAATTGTTGAACAAGAGTCCGACAAACTTATTTGGTAATAAACAGCTTCAATGTCTCCATTTAAATGAAACCACGTTCTCACACACACACACACACACATTCCTACACAATACCTTGTTAAGCGACATTGGGTGTTTTGAAAGGCGCTATATAAAACGAAAGTATTATTATTACTATTATCACCACCACCTGCATCTCACCTGCGTTGGCGGAGCCTTGTTCATGGTCTTGCGTGCGCGGTGGATCTTCGTTGGGGGTTTTACGGCCGGCAACGTTGGCAAGGGCGTACTGAGAGAGGAAGATGAAGAGGAGGAAGAGGAGGAGGAGAAGCTGGAGGGTGGAAGAGTTTTGTTACCAAGGGTAGCGGAGCTCATGTTGGCTGTTGTGAAAGGGGATGAAGATGAGGTACTGAACAGCGTGGGTGATGATGATGATGGTGGTGTTGGTGGTGGTGAGGTTGATGACAAAGGCAAAGTCTTTCCAGCATCCCCTACAGGAAGACAGACGCACGGATCACAACAAATACACAGACACACGGATCACAACATATACACACACACACACACACACACACAGACAGACACAGCGAGTTGTTCACATGGACAATGGTTGGTATGGTCTAAAAACACCTATGTAGTGTGGTGAAGTGATTCTCTACCACAGCGGTTCCCAAACTTTTTTCCCTGTGCACCCCCTTTTACATTTCAATGTGATTGGTGCACCCCCTGAGCGAATATTTTGGTGTGCTGATGGCCATGCAAGCATGGATTCACTGTGCATTCACTGCACATTAAGCATATTCATTTTGGGGAATCCTCTTTTCCAATAGTCTAGGAGTTAAACTACACTTCAGATTGAACCTTCCAATTAAAAATTACTTAATGTTCATCAATGCTGGATAAAAAACTCACAAATCCATCATTGCTCTATTCAGCTCACGCACCCCCTTATGTCAGGTCGCGTGCACGCACCCCAGTTTGGGAAACCCTGCTCTACCACAAACCTGGTTAACATTACTAAAAATATAGAACTACCGGCACATGAGATGATAGTAGCCAGTGTGTACTTCTGGAATGTTGGAGGACAGTTTGCTCAAAAGGTCTTTTCCCCCACTTCGTATACATGGGTTCGAAATTTTGTTATAGATCTGATTGTTGGAAACCGCTGTCGGTCAAAAAATTAGCTCACGTGGTTGGCTGCCAGTGTCTTGCCCCTCCTCATAACATCGTGTTGATAAACATTGAGAACCCATGTATGTACAGGGGTTGTTGGACAATTAAACAGAAACACCTGTTCTTTTAGTGTGTGTGTGTGTGTGTGTGTGTGTGGTGGGGTTTCATGGCTAAATTGGACCAGCCTGGTGACCAATCTTCATTAATTGCCCATTGCACCAGTAGTTCTAAGGGCAGAGTGTGCAGCAAAGAAACTCGACACAGAACAACAATCTCTCGGGGGGAAATGCATTGGCCATGGTGTTGTACGGGGGCGTTGCCTGAGGACACGAGTGGATGGAAAATTAACTCCCTTGCGTATGGTCATTGGTCAGTGGGTGATATGGATACAATTTCCATACTCCGCAAAATCCGGAAACTCTGCGAAAATGTGCCGAAAGAGGATATCCAGTTGTCAGTGTTCAGTTTGTGGCCAGATTAACTGCAGCTGTTGGTCAGCAGTAATTGCTGGGGGTAATTAAGGACAGCTGACCAACATTCATGCTGTCCTATGACCTGTTCCACACTCCGACCCTCGCGGAAGTGGCATTGCATGCTTCCCTGATGTTTCCAATACTGACCGTAGAAGAAGAATACAATTTCTGTACTCCCCTCGCCATCATTTCGTACTACACTGTTATGACGTCAGTAAGCCCTCCTGTCTCTACTGTCCTTGGTGTGAAGGGTCAATTAGCAGGTTAAGTTTTGGACAAAATACTGCAATGCACACAACATTATGGGTGATGTATCAAAGTTCAAAGAGAACAAATTGTTGTTGGGGCACGTCTTGCTGGTGCATCTGTGACAGCAAGTATTTGTATCCAGTAATGTCAGCATGCCACCAAGAAGAATGAACCACATCCAACAGGATTAACTGGACGCAAGAGGAAGCTGTCTGAAAGGGATGTTCGGGTGATAACACAAGGTCAATATCCATGGCAGGGCTGCCATAGCCAAACCTGTCTAAAGCCAGGTGTTTCACTTTTCATTGTCGAACCCCTGTACCTCGCAACCATACTACTTGACTTTTACATGTAATGAGTCTTTTCAACCAAATAGTGAGGAATAACGAATACAAGGGAGAATAACAACTCCCAAAATGCCCAAAGACCAATCAAGGTTTCACCATAATTTCTGGAGGTAGCCTAGGCTAGTGGGCATTAAAATAAAAGTCCTATGGTCAAACTATACCTTGTGAAATAGAACTATGCACACGGCGTGAATGCATGATATACCTGCTGAGTAGCTATTCAAAATGTTTCAAAATCGGATGTAGAGGGGAAACAATGTGACAGAGAACACTCAAAACATTCCATAATGCTGGACCAGGCGCCACATACCTGCTTCCTTTGCGTCTGTTTGGGAATGTTGTGCCTTTCTGTTGGTGGTGTTCTTCTAAACACAGACAAGCGAAATAACACTCGTTTCACTGAGTAGTAGGCTGACAGTTCACACATAAGTGAACGCAATAAATAAAGTCTAGCAACAGCACTCAACAATGAAGTTACTCATCACCACCCGTGAACGCTAAACAACATTGTTTTAGTCTGCTTTTGCGACGGCTATGCTAGATAAAAGACAACAGCTTCCAGGTCGCAACAAAGTATACACAAGACAAGGGGTGAAATTGAAAGATTGACAAGAACATTCTAGTTAGAACATTTCACTGCAAGATAACTGCCAGCCAGCTGTAACGGCGGTGTTAGCTGCAAGACGGTAGCAAACTAATTCATCTGCAAACTTGGCTAAACTGCAAGCAACCTCTGGGTATTCTCTGTGTGCGTGAGCAACGAAACCAATTACTTAATCCGACGACAAAAGGGAAGTGGGTACAGTGTCTGGAAAAGTAAACAGCAAGGATGTGCACTACAGAAGTATCCTACCATTGTTCAGTGAGAGTGGTCTCTTACCTCGTCCCCTGCGGATGCCGACATATTCTTCAGAAATCAAAAGAGGACGTCTCCGACGTCATTGCGTCACCCACGTCCTCCTGTAAACTGACGTGACGGACACAAGTACCAACAAAGAAATCAACATCGGTTTTAAAAATTTCACGGCCAACACTTCTGACCCTTCTCTGACAGCAAGTCTCAAGCGAAACTGTAGAACTAGGGGAAATAATGCATTGTTTTGAATCTTTACATCGCCCTTTGTCTGTTATGGCTCATCACTGTCTGTGTAGTTCTATGGTGTTAGAATGGAATTTATCATACTAATTTAAAGCAGGTGAATTCCGAAACTAAGGGGAGAAAAGTGTAATCAGTTAGTAATCAGAGAATGTATTTTCTTTCAGACAAATCAGCCCATAGCATTATGAAGATGACCTCCAAAAAAATCACCTATTCCCCTTTAAATTTAAGCCACCCTTATCGAATGTGTTGACATGGGCTGTGGTGGGGAAGTGACTGGCTGCTTGGTGTCCGTTAAGTTGCCAGCACCAAAAACAGCACAGCAAGCTTGGCACCGAAAAGTAAACAACACACAGCTAACACAAATACGCGTAACGCGAACAATAGCGTATAGCTTCCGTCAATTTCAATTTACAGACAGTCGAAAAACATTCCTATAATATCAGTGAACAACAGGTAAGATTCAACAGTTTCGGATGTTTCCTTTTAAACAAGTGTGAACACAGGAGATAGTGAAGCTAGCTCACCAACAGAGTTGCTATTATAGCTGGCTAGCTAATTAGCCTGCTGGGGCTCAAGTGATTGTCTATTCTTGTAGCGCCAGCTAGTCAGAGAGACCGCTAACATTAGCTTATTCTATTGCAAAGAATTGAAAGCCCACACTGACCCTTGGTCATGAGGTTATTCGATCCCTTAAAGGAGGTCAATGGGAGCGTGGCCGACCAAAGGAATAATGTATTCAACACATGGTTTCTCAGCGATATCTCCCCCACTTTCATGGCTAGTGACTGGGTTAGCCACCCCATGTCGTGAACTGTGTTTCCCTCTAGATTTCTCTGCACGATGTGTAGTAACAAGGTAACGAACACAACTTGGCCAGCGTTGACAAATGGCCAATAACATGGCATTGCTAAGTAATAACATAGCAATACGCCAGCCATCTATTGAGTTGGTTTGCCTGCATATGCCTGTGCCTCATCAGGATACATCCAGGAACTCGTTGCCTAGATAGGGGCAACAGTCTGTCAAAACGGAGCAGAGTTTGTATGTAGTCTTACACCGGGGATTAACTGAAGTGTGTCAACTAAGTTGTATGGAAGTAAACAGTTGATGTAATGAAGTATTGTAATACACAAGTAGAGCTAATCTCTAATCCTTTTTCCATCCAATTCTGAAGCGACTTGTCCCCTGTGTCGACAGTTGTGTTGTGGCGTTATTCACCACGTGTATTTCTTTTGTTATCATGCCAGTACCGGTAACCCTTGGTATGTGGGCTAGGTAGGGGGGTAGTGTTTTTGGGAAACACCTGCCCAGTTCTTCACAATACTTCAGAAGCAGTTGCAATGTGGCTTTCTTCATTGGTGTCTACTTAGATAACAACTGAACATAGTTTAATTACAGCAAAAGATGACTTGATAAACTGTTATACTGTCATTGTTTATGTTGTTGTTAGTAACAACATTACTATGTTTCAGTGTGGATCAGCCATTTTGGTAGCTTTAAATGACATGTATACTAAAGCACTTGTAAGCCTACAAATTGTTTTTTGCTTGTTTGTGCTTTTCTAGAAAAAATCAAAAACCTTTGTGAAATTCTTTGCACACATTTCAACAAATCTGACAGACATTTCCTCCAAGTTTGTGTTAGTGACACATGTTTACAGTGCAACTGGTGGACTATGGTAAAGTGTAGTGAAGTGTGTGTGTGTGTGTGTGTGTGTGTGTGTGTGTGTGTGTGTGTGTGTGTGTGTGTGTGTGTGTGTGTTTTGTCCCAGATGGAGGAGGGGTGTTTCTTGTTGCCGGGTGCTTTCTCCAGCTTTTTTCTGATACATCCCTAATTTGTTTGTTTGTGCATGTGTTTGTGTTTGTGTGTTGTTGTTATTGTTGTCAGATGGAGGAGGTGTGTTTTCTGTTGCCGGGGCACGGTGACGTCGCCCTGCGCAACATGAACAACCTGCGGAGCCAGCAGCACTTCTGCGACATCACCATCGTGGCCAGCGGGCGCCAGGCCTTCAGGGGTCACAAGGTCGTGCTGGCCGCCTGCTCGCCGTTTCTCAGGGACCAGTTCCTCCTCAACCCCTCATCTGAGCTACAGGTGTGTAGGAAAAGACGTTTAAAGGGACACTGTGTGAGATTTCTAGTTGTTTATTTCCAAAATTCATGCTGCCCATTCACTGATGTTACTTTTTCATGAATACTTACCACCACCATCAAATTCTAAGCATTCATTATGACTGCAAAAATTGTACTTTTCATACATGAAAAGGGGGATCTTCTCCATGGTCCGCCATTTTGTATGTGGGTGGGAGACGTGACGCCTTGTTTTTTTGTAACATTGGTTAAAAACCTACAAAACTGTTATTTTCCTCTAAAAAACAAATGTCAATGAAAGAAGATGTGGTACATTATGTTTCATATTAGTCTTAGATGAGAAGAAACATTTTTGTTAAGATTTATGTAAAGGTTTATATGTCAAATTTCCTGCGGTGTGACTGTAACATTAATGAAACAATATATAATAATATATATATAAATTAACCAACAACATTTTGAATAATGTATGAAGCATTTGGCATGATTGCATAAATCTTAACTTTAGATTAAGATATGTGAATGTGGAAAAAACTCAAGACAGTAATATTAACTACAAGTTCAATTTCGTAACACAAATTGCGTCCTGTGGGGTGACATGTATGTCAATGTTTGTGAATTGGCAGCTGCAAGGCCAACTACAAGGGTCTTAAAGACTGGCTCCTAACCAGTCAGTACCTCAGTTATTGGAGAGTGCTGTGGAAGTTTAAGGTGACTCTTAACCTCTTAATATGTCTTCGTATTGCAATCTTTCTGTCACGCAATGCTTAGGTTCATTTTATGGTGTCCTGTGGTGTGACTGCTCTTATAGGAGGAAAACAAGTTTTTTTTATTAATGAAAACACATATTAAGATTAAACACAATATCATTATCAAGTTAGCATGAGCTCAGATGTCAGTCATGTATACAAAAGGCTTAAAATGGCCATAATGCAGTGAATTCCCTGTGGTGTGACTCCATTTTCCTGCGGTGTGACATGCCTATGCTATGTGTTGATGCAGGACACATTTTCCCAAAAATGGCAAAAATAAGGTGAAATTCCACAGACCATTAAGTGCTTTATTTTTTTCTATTTTTTTCCAATTTTTATCCATCATTTTTTTCAGGAATTTGAAAAACTTTTTTTTTTTTTTGCGTTACGCCCTTAAACGTCAACCACCCATTTCCAAAAATAGCCATTTTTAGCTGCAAAAATGACTGTACTTGGACCATACTAGAAAATATTTGTTTATTACTTAGTAAACTTTCATGTAAAGATCAAATTTGGCAACAGGCAGCCCAGTTTCAATGATCAGCATAGTTGCAGTACCTTTTTTGTCCATTTCCTGCACAGTGTACCTTTAAGGCCCTGCCGTGGCCTAACAGTACTACGCCGGCGACCCGGGTTCGATTCCGGCCCGGGTCATTTGCCGATCCTTCCACGTCTCTCTCTCCCGCTCACCTACTTTCGCCTCTCACACTGTCCTATCGAAATAAAGGCAAAAATGCAGGCATGAGGGGAAGAAAAATAAATAAATAAATAAAAAACTGTTGATCAGTGTGAGGCAGAGTTGTGGACTCAAGTCATGTAGTAACTTGGACTCGAGTCCGACTCAAGTCGTCAATTTGATGACTTCAGACTCAGCTTGACAAATAACTTGCGACTTGACTTGGACTTGGACATAAATAACCTCGACTCGGACTTGTGCTTAAGCCTCATGACTTGCAAAGACTTGCCACTTCCCAGGTGGTGACGAAGTGACACGAGTGGACATAAATCCTGTGAATGAAATCAGATCTTCATTGTGTTATCATTACTTTTTTTTTTTTGTCCCTCATTAATTCTTCAGGACCCGTGACCTATCTTTTTATTCGTCTTGCGTTTTTTTTGTAATGCGGTTCCACGTGTTAGTTTAAATTTTAAAATGTGTATTTGACATAGGTCTCATTGGTCTTACAAAAGCAATTGTGTGTTGTCGCTCTCAAAGTAGAAAAAAATATCAAGTGTATTTGACGAAAGCTGCTCTCTGTTGATATTTTTTGGAAGCTTTCAAAGGCTATGAAAGATTGACAACCTGGATTAATTCGTTGCAATCCACTGCCATTTATTCCAAAAAAGACCTGGTTTTGCCCGTTCAATTCAACCAGGTGATCAATAGGCTAGTGTTTCTCTAAGGGGGCGTGGGGGAGGCTTAGGATGATGTTCAGGGGCCGTTTGTTCAAAAAAGGTTGAGGACCATTGAACTAAGCAATCGCTAGGTAAAATCAACTCATTTAGAATATTTGACTCTGGATTGTAAAGCTAATGCATCCAATGACTCCAATTGGCCAGTACAGGTCAAAGGCCTCGTAGGCTACTGCTTCGGAGCATCCTTGCCCTTGTATTGTCGCCTGGTGACCTGCATCCCTTATGTCAGTGTTTCCCAACCTTTTTTGTCTCGTGTACCCCCTAAGCCTTTTTATTGTACCATGAATACCCCCTAACCCATGCTCTCTACATCTTTTCCTTTGTCCCAATATGACTTTTTTCCATTCAATTGTCATTGTCACATTTTTCCATGTACCCCCTGGTGGTACACATACCCCCCGGGTTGGGAAACAGTGCCTTATGTTATCAATAAGTCATGGCACTTCTCTGTCATAGCATCCTTGCCCTTGTGTTGTTGCCTGGTGCTGCCCTGCATCCCTGGTCAGTAAAGTCATGGAGCTTCTCTGTCATAGCATCCTTGCCCTTGTATTGTATTGTCGCCTGGTGCCCTGCATCCCTGGGGTGAGTTTCTCAAAAGGGAAGTTGTTAGCCTGTTAGCAACTTCGGTAGTTGCCAATGGGAAAATGCATTGAAAGCAACGAAGTAGCTAATGTAGTAAGCAACTTTGGTTTCGAGAAATTCATCCCTTATCAGTAAGTCATGGAACTTCTCTGTCTCTCCAGCAGGTGTCAGTGTTGCACAGCGCCACCGTGGTCTGCAAGCTGCTGCAGTCATGCTACACGGGCAAGCTCAAGTTCCACCCCAAAGACATCGTCAATTACCTGACGGCCGCCAGCTACCTGCAGATGGAGCACATCGTGGAGAAGTGCCGCGGCGCACTCAGCATGTACATGCAGCCCAGGCACCCCAGCCCACACAGGGTAAGATGCCCACTGTGTGTGTGCGTGCGTGCGTGTGTGTGTGTGTGTGTGTGTGTGTGTGTGTGTGTGTGTGTGTGTGTGTGTGTGTGTGTGTGTGTGTGTGTGTGTGTGTGTGTGTGTGTGTGTGAGCATGTACATGCAGCCCCGGCACCCCAGCCCACACAGGGTAAGATGCCCACTGTGTGTGTGTGTGTGTGTGTCTGTGTCTGTGTCTGTGAAAGAAAAGTGAAAGTCACCTGGGAAACTCCAACTCCCATTGTCCCCATTGTCACTAGCCGGGGTTACACCGCCATATCAGAGCCAACCCGCGCTTACATGACCCAGTGCTTAAGGGAGACACCAGCCCAGAGCCCCGAGCCCTGAATTGGTTTCACCTTTCATTGAAAAAAAAAAACTGCCAGAGCAATGTACACGCAACGCAGTCGCTAAAAAGACTATTGCTGTCTCTCTGCCTGTCTTCACACTTTAGTCTATGAAGATGGAGGAACTAACTTTCATCATCACTAGTCAAACTTGGCTAGTAGATGTTAATCGTTCTAGCCAAACACACACTCACTATCAGTCAAAATGGAGCGTAAGCTTTGTTTTCTACTAGCCAAATTGAATTTTCAGCAGCACTTGGTCTGTTGGCTGGTGTTAATTTAGAGCCCTGCACGCAACGCAGTCGCTAAAGGCTCCTGTCTCCTCTGCCTGTCTTCACACCTTATAGTCTATGAAGATGGAGGAACTAACTTTCATCATCACTAGTCAAACTTGGCTAGTAGATATTAATAGTTCATACATATTGCTGTCTCTCTGCCTGTCTTCACACTTTAGTCTATGAAGATGGAGGAACTAACTTTCATCATCACTAGTCAAACTTGGCTAGTAGATATTAATAGTTCCAGTCAAACATACATATTGCTGTCTCTCTGCCTGTCTTCACACTTTAGTCTATGAAGATGGAGGAGTCCTCCTTGTCCATGAGTGTGGAGTCGGGGTTAGCTGAGCGGATGTCCTCCCCCCAGTCTCACAGCCCAGAGGCCAGCCACCACACAGACACCCTGCAGGCCAAGGTAAATTTAAGCAATAACCAAGTGAAAAGAGAAGTCCGCGACACTGCTTTTCTATTGTGTATTTAATCGAGCAACGTTTCGAACTTCAGGTCTTCATCAGGCAAAGTGTCGCCTGTGACACTTTGCCTGATGAAGACCTGAAGGTCGAAACGTTGCTCGATTAAATACACAATAGACATAGTTGTCGCGGACTTCTCTTTTCACTTGGATTTACTCTCATTGTCCTGCACCTGGCCCATCGGGTGGGATGTGCACACATCTACTCCTCTGAACTTGAAATTTAAGAAATAAGCCACGAGAGGCCGTGGGCAGTGCTCGATTTATACCAGGGTATGGGGAGTGGGCGCGCATAGAATCTTCAGTTGGAAGGTGTGTGTTTACGGCCGATTTACAATGGCTATCAGCCAATCAGAGTCGAGAAGGAAACCACACAGTCCAGAGGCTAGCCACCACCACACAGACACCCTACAGGGCAAGGAAAAGAAATACATGCAGACCTTCACAGGCGTTCAAACACATGCACACATACAGTATACATACAGCATATACTGCATGATGAGTAGGGGTGTGCAAAATAATCGTCATATCGATGCATCGCGATACTTACTCTCACGATACAATGCATCGATTCATGACAAGGTATCGTGATACTTATTTTCTCAATATACTGCATGGATTCATGACAATTGATTATTTGATAACAATAAAATTCGATTTGCCACGGGTTATTTTGTTCAGTAATGAATAGGTAATATTTCTGTTGTGATGTAAGCTCTCTCCCAGATGATAGAATGCTCAAATAGAATGAACTGACTTAAGAAAGCTACACAGCAACTGACAAATAAGCTGTATTTTACACATTTACTGAAGTAAATATGGCAATGCATCACAGTAGTACATGAATCGCAAGGCATCGTGATAGAATCGCATCGTGGCATGTGTATCGTGATGCGCATCGAATCGTGAACCCTTTGCCAATACCCACCCCTAATGATGAGACAGACACCCTATAGGGCAGTGATTCTCAACGGTGGGTCGGGACCCAAAAGTGTTTCGCGGAGGGTTCCTGGTTGGGTCGCAGAGCTGTGATGCAATGCACAAAAAATGACTATGATTAAAACATGAGTAAAACATGGTTAGTAGGCCTTTTCCTCTCCACTACTTCATAAGACATATTGTATATCAGCACATGTGTATCTTCTTACTCCGCACTAATAAATAATGAGACTCAGGTCATGAGTGTGGATTTTGTTTTCTTCTTTAAGTGAGTAGCTTTTTCACGCACCCAATTTTTTAAAATTTTACTCCAGAAGTTGAGTGTGCCCTTTGACAAACTTGATATCTTCTTGCTCCCCCTCCCCTTCCCAGTCAAGGGCGTCCATGGCGGCCACGTCACAAGAAGACGTCGACGGCGGCGACACCTTCGAGGTGCTCCAGATCCGCATCAAGGACGACGGCGACCAGTCGCCCGAGCAGATCCACGAGATCGACGACGAGATCGGCGAGGCCGTCATCCTGAGCGACGGCTGCCTGGACTCGGACCCCGGCGGCGGTGGCGGCGGTGGCGGCGGCCCGCAGATCCTTCTGGACAGCGTGAGGGGCGGCGTCAGCGTCGGAGCCCTGGGCCTGGAGAGGGACGGGGGCTCTCGCTCCACCTGGAGACGCCGGCTTCTGGAGCCTCGCTCGGGACGCGGCGGGAGGGGGTTCCGTCATCGACGACGCGGCGGTAGCGCGCTGCAGAACCGGCGAGCGGGGACGGTGACGGTCACCGGTGGTGGTGGAGGAGGGGGGGTGTCGTACCAAGAGGCATGGCGCTTCCCCTCGCCCGCCGAGATCATGGCACTGGGAGGAGACCTGAGCTCGGCCTTCCAGCTGTCAGGCCACCACGGGGGCGGGGGCGCAGCAGGGGACGGCAGCCCTCCCAGGATGCAATACGGGCTGGGCGAGGGGCCGGAAGGGATGGGTGAGGAGCAGGGGGCGGAGAACATGACGGTGCGCTACGGGCTGGACGATGGCACGGGGGATGGCAGTGGTGGAGCGATAGACATGGTGGCAGTGCCCGGGGGTGGAGAAGAGGAGGATGGCGGGACGGGGGCGGGTGGCGGCGGCGGCGGTGCGTCGGACGACTCGGTGGCGGTGGTGGGCTCCACGTCATGTGCGTCGGGGCCCGTGGCGTGCGACCACTGTGGTCTGGCCTTCCCGTCGGCGCAGTCCCTTCTGGTGCACATCCGCGCCGCCCACCTGCCCTACGTCTGCCCCTGCTGCGGCAAGCAGTTCACGCACGCCAGCAACCTGAACCGGCACATGAGCGTGCACCGCGGCGCCAAAGTGCATCGCTGCCCGCTCTGCCACAAGACCTTTACCCAGAAGGCCACGCTGTGCGACCACATGAACCTGCACAGCGGCGAGCGGCCCCACCGGTGCGCCTATTGTCACGTGCGGTTCGCGCACAAGCCCGCGCTGCGGCGCCACCTAAAGGAGCAGCACGGGAAGACCACCGCGCAGAACTGCATGGAGGCGCAGAGGGAAAGCGAGGCGGTGGCTGCCGCCGTGGCAACCGGAGGTGGAGACGGAGGGATAGATGGAGGAGGAGGAGGAGGAGGAGGAGTGGATGGAATGTGAAGAACGCAAACTGTCGGTTGAATATGATGACAGTGGTGGTGGTGATGTTGGACCTGATGTGAAAACACATCTATGTGTTTATCGCATATATGATCTGATACGATCGGGACAGATGGACGCAATGTCATATGATGATGATGGACGCATATGATGTGATGATGGTTGTGATGATTTTATGCCTTTTTATAGTGACTGTCAAGTGATACCGGTTGGGGCTTTAAAAAAAACAAACAAAAAAACACGCTACTACTGTTCTTTTTTTGGGGTAATTTACAGAATTCGCCATCTTTTCTGAGGTTCAACAAATGGGTATTGATTGACAGGGTTAAATGAAGCTAAAAGCACTGCAGTCAGACTGGGATGTTGCTTATGCAATTCTTTTAAAGGTGCACTGTGCAAGATTGTAGTCAGAGTAGGTATTGCAACTATTATACTGCTCATTGAAACTGTGCTGCCTATGGCCACATTTGATGTTTTCATGAATATTTACAAAGTGATAAATTAGTATTTACTAGTAAGACCAAAGTACAATACTTTTTTTCAGCTAGAAATGTCTATTTCTAGAAATTCAATGGCGGACCATGGAGAAGATCCCCCTTTTTAAGTATGAAAAATGCTATTTTCCCAGTCATAAATAAAACTTAGAATTGGTGGTGGTAAGTATTCATGAAAGAGGTAACATTTGTGAATGGGCAGCATGAATTCTGGAAATAAACTACAAAAATGTTACACGGTGCAACTTAAAATAAAAATAGACAAAAAATAACATAAAATCAGAAAGGCAATACCCAATTGTGTATCTTTAGGAGGGATGGTTGAATAAGTGTCAAATTTTCCCAAATAATACTTACTGTGTTCCTGTATCCTACAGGTGTGTGTCTTATATTGGAGGAGCAGAGGGCCTGTACTAAGAACACGGTTCAGGAGTAAACCAGGTTAAGTTGAGAGGTAAATCATCTAATAGAAGAGCCTGGAGTCCTGTGTTCTTAACTCATTGATGCCTGATGTTGTGTTGCGTAACATTGGCCCTGGCGCCTGGAGCCGCATTACGCAACATTCAGTCTCATGAGATTTGAGACAACTTTTTAAAAAATCTCTGTTTGAGATGAATGAACACATTCTGCTGAAAGATGAGGGTCATAGCGTTTAAATGCAACTTAGTGCATATTTTTATGTGTTTCAGAAGCTATTTAGGTCTCAGAAGATATTTAGGTTTTTATAGGCTGAGGGCAGCTTTTCTTAAAAAGAGCTCAGGCATTCAGCACCCATTTTTGCCGGTGCCTTAGGCGTCAATGGGTTAAGAAAACGATAACTCCAGGCTCTTCTATTAGATGATTTACCTCTTAACTTAACTGGTTGACTCCTGAACCAGATTCTTACTACAGTATAGGCCCCAGTAGTGTGTGTTGAACCAGATGCTGTTTTTATCCAATCCCAGACAAGGGGAACGTTTTAAGAATGTAAAGATGTAAATATACTGGATAACACATTAGTAGAAAAGGGTTCACATGGTAGCCACTAGTACTATGTAAAAAATTTTATTTATCTTTTTATTTATCCAGGATTGTGTGATAAGAGTGGTCCTCACACTGGGTATGAGCAGAGGCGATTCTAGGGTCAGATGGGGCCCCAAGCGAAAATGCAAAATAATGAACATTTGAACCAAAATCGCCACTACTGTGGTAAAGTGTGGGCTGTTATCCACTATCTATGGGGCTTGGGGCCCCAAGCGGCTGCCTGCTTTGCCTGGTGGCAAGATGCTCCTCTGGGTATGAGCTCCAAAAAATATAACTTTGATCGAAACGTTGCTGATTGCATAATGCAGGGTTCCCACTGGTGCTTGAATTCCTTGAAAATGCTTGAATTTCAATTAAGTGTTTTCAAGGTTGTGAAAATGCTTGAATGTTTGGTGAAGTGCTTGAAAATGCTTGAAATTTATGTCAAATAAAATTCAGTAAGCCAAATAATAGAAATAAATTGTTCAGGTACATCAAAAATGTACCTGGGAGTGAGAAGTCAGATGGGATTTGCCATTCGACACCCTAAAATTGATTAGAATGCAGGAAATTACATTTTCTGGGGGAGGTCCCCCACTCGCCCTTCCCGCGACCTATTTAAGGGTGCTGGAAAACTGATAATGTGGTGCTTGAAGGTGCTTGAAAAGTGTTTGAATTTGTTCATAAAAAAGGTGTGGGAACCCTGATAATGAAATACAGCTCATACCCTAGTGTGTGGACCACTCTATCGCTCTGTCTACCGCTTTTGTCTGGTACCGGGATTATTGTTTTGTGGATGTGCGCTGCGCACCCCAACCTCCACACGCCTTCATCCAGGATTGTCCCATGGGGCACCTAAGTCACGCCCTCTACTTCCTGGTTCATGGGGCAGAGGGAGTCAAAAAATGATTACTGGGCTTGAAAATGAGTGATTTTTGGATTTGTGGTGCATAGGTGGAGGTCCAAGGTTTGGATTGGTGTCAAAAAAGCACTCATTTTCAAGCCCAGTAATCATTTTTTGACTCCCCCTGCCCCATGAACCAGGAAGTAGAGGGCGTGACTTAGGTGCCCCATTGAGACTACTAAGTGTCTCATGCCTGATATATTACCGTCTGTCGAGGGAACTTGGTTTAAGACAAGTTTTCAGGGCCTACTAGGTCCTAATTATGGGCAGCCAACACATGGCCTAATGGTTAGGGATGAGGTCTTGAGGTCAGAGGGTTGCAGGTTCTAATCCCACCCTTACCTCTCCCCTACACCTCTAGCCCCGGCTGAAGTGCCCTTGAACAAGGCACCTAACCCCACATTGCTCCAGGGACTGAAACCAATACCCTGTTAATCACTGTAAGTCGCTTTGGATTTTTTTATTTTTTTAAAGTCTGGTAAGTGTAATGTAATTTATATAATTTAAGAAAGGCTTTAGTAGCAGAGAAGAAGAAAGTTGTGAATACATGCCTAAGGAATGATGGATTTAGCTCAACATGTGTCTTGTAACTCTTTAATTTATACAGAAGTTCAGGCATATATTAGTGGATACCATGTGAACCTTAAACTTAAGTGTTACCAAATATTGTGGTCCATTGAGGGGGTGTAAAAGTGAGTCATATGAGTTTAGGGGGGCAGTGGTTCTCAAAGGGGTCAGCTCTATGTTCCCACAGGCCATTTGTCCCACAGCCCATTGGTCCCACAGCCCGTTGGTCCCCTAGCTTATTCTTGCTGCTCCATGTTCCTACATTTTCAAGAATTTATTCAAATATAGGCCCTATGTTCCACAACTCCATGTTTCCCACATTTCCGAGTAAACTTAGAGAACATGCCTTTCTCCCCGCCCTTTCTCCCAGGACATAGGGCCTATGTTTGAATAAATTCTTAGAAATGTGGGAATATGGGCCAGCAGGTATAAGCTGTGGGACCAATGGGCTGTGGGAACATAGACACGCTCAAGTTCTCAACAGTCCTACTTCTGTGACCTGTTTCCCATTTTGAGGGCCACATCCTTCAAAGGTCATAGCGGCAGCGGCTTGCGGGCCACCACCTAAAGTTTTGTGTGATGTATTTAGCCTATGGCACAGACACTGTATCGTACACTGTATTCCATAATGACTTGAGTGAAAAAATGTTACTGAACCTGTTTCAAAAACACGGTTTTACGCCTTTTAAAAAAATTAAATCATGTTTTAAATTTCTACAATGCAAGAATTTTTTTATTTATTTTTAGGGTCAGTCATTTTAACATATTTTTGGTATGTTCTGAAGTGCACACAAATATAGGTTTTACACCTTTTTTTTATCAAATCATGTTTTAAATTTCCACAATGCAAAAAGTTTTTTTTTTTTTTTTTTTTTTAAAGGGACAGCCATTTTAACATATTTTTGGTATATTTTTAAGTGCACACAAATATAGTCTTTGAAGGATGTCGTCCCTGAAATGAGTTAATGGACAAGTGAGCCCCCCCCGCCCCCTGTCTTGCTTCATCCTCTTTCTGTTGCTGCATCAGGCATGCTGAGTGTTGCCAGATGGAAAATGCTGAATTATCGCACTAAAGCCTCAAAATGATCATTTTTGTGGGATTTTTCGGAGGAAATGATCGTACAAGACCCAAATTGTTGTTTCAAGGCATCTAAATGAACTGAATGACAACTCTGAAATGATCATACATCATGTTTTTTTTGGATCGTACAGAGGTCAAAATGGACAAAATTATGGTACAATTATCGTACATCTGGCAACACTGCTTCCTTTCACAGGCACCAGTGTTAGTTATGGTGGCCTACAGTGGGCCAACTAAATCAAGTGCTGAGCCAATCAGGGGAGCGCTGTCCAGTATCATTGGGTGCATTCCAATATGCAGACTCCCGTCCTCCACTTGTGCTTGTGGCCTCACCCCGCCTCCTCGCCCCGCACCCAGTGACTGAGTGCAGAGCTGAAAAGACGGGTAACGGTAAGAGGAGTCATGGGGGTGGGGCTCATGGGAGCTGGATTTTCAATATGCTGTTGTTTTGCTCACGCCACCCTTGACTTGACACTACCCAGTGATGCCACATTTTTCGGCGAAGCGCTTTCCGAGATATGAGCTATTCAAGTGGGGGCAGCGTTTCTTTACATTTAAAACATTTTTAACATAGGCCTACTCCAAATATTTTCCCAAAAGGTACCGCTGTTTGCTAGTTGTCTGCTGATGTTGTGTAACCTTTCGGATGTTTTTGGGGAATAAATAAAAATGTTTTTTTGAAATATAAACAAAGCGCTGCCCCCATTACAATGACCAAGATCTCGGAAAAGGCTGAAGAAGAAAAAAAAAACCTGTCAAGTACTGTCAAGACCAGGGAAGTGTGAGCATTACAACTGCATGTTGAAATGAACAAAACTGGTCCTTTAAAGAATGTGCCGATAATCTGGGGAAAAATGCTCATTTGTCATTTGCCTGTTCTGTAGTCATACAATTGGGAATTATCCTGTGTGTGTGTGTGTGCGTGTGTGTGTGTGTGCGTAGTGTGTTCAATCACCTTCATGGAAACCAGACAAGGTTATAATATCCCATTGTATAACTTCAGTGAACATGCCAGTTGATTTTTCCCAAACCAGTGGTGTGTGTGCGTCTCTTCAAGATACTGTGGAGTAGAGTGTCAGGCTTCTCTCTTGTCGTGTAACTGTGTGACATATCAATAAACAAGCTGTGTCAAAAGATGATGACTGGCGATTGCAGATTTCCTTCTTTGGCTGAGATATAACTTAAAAGAGTGTACCGTCACACCGGTGTGACGGGAATGTTCGGGCAGTGAAAGTTCTATAGAATTCTGGGCGCCATTCAATACAATATGGAATTGTAGAATCTTGCATTGTTATAGAACGCATTCTTTTTATAGAATGCTCAAAAACCCACACTCTTAAAGGTTAAGGGTGCACTGTGTAAGATGGTGGCCAGAGTAGGTGCTGCACAACCATCTGCTCACTGAAACTTTGCTGCCTATTTCCACATTTGATCTTTTCTTTAATTAACAGTGTAATAAAGTAATATTTACTACTATGACCAAAGGAGTTTTGCAGCTAAAAATGTCTGTTTCTGGAAATTCAAGATGGAGAAGATCCCCTTTTTCACCTAAGAAAACTTTTCCCAGTCATAACGAATACTTAGGATTTAATGGTGGTGGTAGGTATTCGTGGGAAAAGGTAACATTTGTGAATGGGCAGCATGAATCCTAGGAATAAACTGCTAGAAATATTAAAAAGTGCACCTTTAACTTAGCTTTTGAGTTTTGTTTTTGTTTTTTCTTTTTTTTTATCTGAACTATTGCCATCATGTTTTTTTTATACATTGGAGCTTTTCTGCCCTGACTTGACAGGACATCGGAGAGCAGACAGGGAATGGATGGGGAAGGCACTTGGGGAAATGATCCAGGCTAGATTCGAACCTGGGTCCCCCACACGGCGTGTAGCCCCCATTTGGTATGGTTGGCTTGGCACACTGCTATTGCGCATTTCAGGCCTGACACTAGGTTTGAGAGAGAGACAGAGGCGATGGAAGTGGGTTGGCCATACCCTTCGCAAACCTGTAACAAACACCACAAGACAGGCCCTCTTCTGGAATCCACAAGGAAGAAGGAAGAGGGGAAGGCCAAGAAACAGCTGGCGTCGCGACCTAGATGCAGATGTGAAGAGGTCTGGCTATACATGGGGACAACTGGAAAAGATGGCCCAGGATCGAAATGACTGGAGAGCACTTGTTCGTGGCCTATGCCCAAAGTTGGGCGGTAGGCGTAAGTAAGTAAGTAAGTAAGTACTAGGTTTGAGAGACAGGGGTGGCTTAGCCCTAGAGGAAGATTTTTTTTTAGCGCACCTGCTAAGGTTTTGTCTATGAATTCATTATTTTAAGAGCAAAGAAATCCCGTCACTGTCCATTCCACCAAAAAACTATAATACATTGTTTCGGTCATCTGACCCTCTTCATGTTGTATTTAAGTTAGTTGGTTGAATGGACAGTGTGCAGGATTTCTTTACACTAGAATGACAACCTCACTGGGATAATATCCTACGTACCTGCCCACCTACAGAGGTGTGCAAAAGCGTCTTCTTGAACAATTATTTTAAGAGCACCATACCGATTTTTAAACACTTACAGTGTATTTTTTTAAATTCACATTTTAATGAACATTCTATATGTAAGCTAAACAAAACATTTCAAAATGTTTCAACTGATGAATATTATGTTCGGAAGTTAAAATGATTAGATTACAATGCCGAGAGCATAATTTACACAAGGACTAGGAACTTTAAGGAGTTACTAACTGCGCGTCTCCAGGAGAAGCAGTGGTCAGGAAGCGATTCATTCAAATAGGTTCCTTACTTGGAAAACTATGCATCTCCGGCAGATATTAGGTCATTTTTACTCTGTTTTCAAACTGTTAAGACAAATATTAAAGCTCAACTATAATTTCAAGACGTTGTCAAATGGATTTATTACACGGGTATTGTGAGTGAAAATTGGTACTTTGAGTCGGAAGATTTCATCCGTGTAAGTAATTACACTTTTCTCGAGGTGTCAGTCACAAAGCACAATCCTCTACCTGTTTCCCCCCGCATAACATATTGCTGTGCACCCTGCTTTTATTGCTGTGCAGTAGGATATAAGTGGCATTAAACAATAAATAAGCAAACAGGAACTTGTATTCAGATTAACTTGCCTTCTTGGTGGTTCGTATTCAGTGCTTTACTGCATTTGTTTTTGGAAAAATGTAAAAAAATAAATAAATAATATAAATATATATATTTCTGCTAAATCGTTAAGGGGGGCTAATACTAATGTAAGGGGGGCTAAAGCCCCCCTAAAATAGGGCTAACGACGGCCCTGGCGCATTTCATAAGTGATTAGGAACTCTGGAGTGGCATCTGGTACACAAGGGGTACATCCGAGGGCCGTAAAAGTCCTCCAAGGGCCGTATTACAAACACAAACCAAGATATCCCCCCGCACTTTAGGCCTATATTGAAGGCAGCCACCTTTAAAACAGACCCCTACCCCACCTTCTCTAGGTCCCCTGAATATAACTTAATTGTATTGCAAATGTATTTTCTAAGTTTCCTTTACAAAACATGCCATATTTCATTTGAAGCTAGCTGCATAACATTAAAACTATATGGGGTCCTGATAAAACGGCCTCAAGGGCGCAAATGGCCCTCGAGACATACGTAGGTTCCCCACCCCTGCTGTACCTAGGTGGGCCGTGCTTAACCCTTGTAAGGTGTTTTGGTCTTTTGGATCCGTTTTCAGGTTTTTTTTTTTAATTTTGATTGGCAAAAATAGTAAGAATTATTCTTTCAAATTGAGATTCACTGGCCTTGGCTCAATTTCTGTGACATTTTTCAGGTCAAGTGGATGAATGCCAATTCACTATTTAGCATAAATGGGTTTTCCATTTCAATACTGTAACAACACCTTATTTAACATGCATTATACGCCAGAGCTAAAAAAAAAAGGTTCTTATATAATGTAGTAATGGTAAGCTCACTTGGTGTGAATATTATGTAACCAGCAAGTGAGACCTGTTGGAACATTTTGTGCGATAAAAATGGATATACACCACACACACCGGTTGCATACTGATCCAAACTTGGCCTTAGCTTTGATTATGGTACAACTGTTTATATAGCCAGGCCAATACTTCAACACAGCATCAGTCGTGGATATAGTATGGGAAATGAAAAATAAGCACTACCGTACATTTCACATCACCCTCCATGAACTCCTGAATGGAAAAGTGTATTGACAGTATTTATTGAGTGCCACAGAAAACCAAAAGGCAACATAAGCAAACGTAAAGCGTCTTTACAGAGGACATCCTGATCTCCATGTGTACAGCTTCTTTCCAAAATGAGATATCCACCATTTTTTACTTTTAATATTGGACTTATTAACATTTTTGACATTTTAATATTGGAATTGACTGTTAAGAAGTCCTGTCATCTACGTGTGACTTCTTGCCATTCACATGTTTTGAGAACATACTTTTTTAAACCTCTATAAAAATGCATTTTGCAATGCAATTCAATGGAATGCCCAATACAAAAATGTCAATTTCCCATCATTCTACAAAATGGATACATCTCATTTTGGAAAGAAGATCTCCATGTGTATCTGTACAAAAAAAAACAATTTCCTCTGTTTTACGTCGTCGTCGTCATCATACATTGTGTCTCATACACATCATGGGCCTGTGCTACAAAGCTGGTTCAGGAGTAAACCAGTTTAAGTTAAAGGGTAAATCATCTAATAGAAGAGCCAGGAGTCCTCATTTCCAGGCTCTTCTATTAGATCATTTACCTGTTAACTTAACCTGATTTACGTCTGAACCAGCTTTGTAGTATAGGCCCCATATCTCGCAGTACATTAAAAACAGTACTAGGGCAACTCTAATAAAATCAACAAACTCCTAGAGTGGATTCCAATCTGCAGACTCCCTTGCTCACTTGCCTGCTTGTGACCTCATGATGTCACTGACAACATTGCAAAAGCACAATTCTAATGTCCTTTTCTCATTTGCAATTGGGATGGTAAATGAAAAACAGTCCCCCAAAAGTTGTTGTGGCTAGGCTGCTGACAGCTAGGAAACGTAATTGTTTTCTCCACGGAGGTGGGGCGAGGCCACAAGCACAAGTGCAGGACAGGAATGTGCAAAATGGACGAACTCCTAGCCAAGGAAATCTTCATTGTACACCACCTGGTTCCTCTTGTCTCTGTAGGAGCCTTTGGCACTGTTCTGGACAGCTGTGGGGAGAAGGAAGTTGTAGTTATTATTATTATACACTTGTAAAACAAAGGAAATACGCACTCAGCACTTCCAAGTTAACAATCCGGTGCATCCAGAGAAGGACTGAATCATAAGGTTTTCAGGATGAAAAACCACTGTTTGTGTGAAAACAAAAGTCTCAGTTTTGAACAATACCCAGGCGGCCTCTAAGTGACTGACAGGGCTTAGAGGCCAGAGAGGTCCAGACGGATTTGCCTGTGGCGACCTCCAGCTTCCGGTTCTGTGCTCCCAGACAAAGTTTAAAGGGGCATGCCACTATTTTGGGGCTTAATACAGTTAAAATCGTTGGCCAGGGTTTATAAAGGTGGTAAAGTGTCTTATTTTTCATGTAAGCCGTTGTCTTGCTTTAAGACAAGTTAAAAGAGGCTACAATGCTACAATGCTACACGGATCCATTGACTTTCACTAGCTTAGCGACATATTCCCTCTTTTAACTTGTCTTAAAGCAAGACAACGCTTAACATGAAAAATAAGACACTTTACCACCTTTATAAACCCCAGACAACGATTTTAACTGTATTAAGCCCCAAAATAGTGGCATACCCCTTTAATGGCACAACGTTTTGGACCCTCAGTGCTTCATCACAGTGCAACCTACACCAGGGCTCCAAATTAACACCAGACCAAATGCTGGTGAAATTTCAGTATTTGGCTGCTAGAAATGGAAGCTTACTAACCACTTTGACCCATTAGTAGTGAGCGTTTTTAAGATTAACATCTACGAGCCATTTTGGCAGCAGGTGATGAAAAAAGTTAATTTCATTTCATTTCATTTCATTTATTGTTAATTTAGCAGGGACAGTGCAGAGCATATACAATTGAGCCAGAATATCCACATGGCTAATGTTAATTTTTAGTCCCTGGACAGGAATTGGTGTTAAGTTAAAAAGAGGATTAGAATGAATAATAATACAAAAATTTGATAATACAATTAAAAGGTGCCCAATGTGCAAATATAGGCCACAATATTACATGGCCAAGAAGGCATTTAGGGTCCTGTCTGGGAGCGTCGAACAGTATTGCGGACCTATATTTTCCTGACAGGGCTGGATATACCTGTCATGAAAAATATCCAAGGCACTCTTCTTCTTGGTTAAAATGCTTTTAGTAAACAGCTAGTTCATAGTGGAACTGTTAAAAATTGCCAACATGTTTCGGCCGACAATGGCCTTCTTCAGGGCTGTAAAAACATTTCAAATCTCCCCCCACTTCCCTATATGCATGTGAACGTCATCATGTTCTGGTGCACGTCGCGCAGGTCTCCAGTGCTGGAGACCTACCCAGAGAGGCCCAGGCGGATTTCCCAGCAATATTGATATCACGATATTAATACGATTTATTATATGGTTGTGACGTCATCTGTCGAATGCTCCATTCATTTCAACGGGGCTCCCCAACGTTCGGACGTCTGTTATGTAAGGGTCAGTGTTGGGCAAGTTACTTTGAAAAAGTAACTAGTTACTAGTTACTAGTTACTTCTCCAAAAAAGTAACTGAGTTACTTCCTGGGTTACTCCGGTATGAAAGTAACTAGTTACCAGTAAAAGTAACTATTGCGTTACTCGCCCCCCGACCATGTTTCATAAACCACATAGAGAAGGACGGTTAAGACAGGTGACGTTACAAACAATTTATTGCAACATAATAAACCAAAGCCACTGGATGGACAATTTTTTTTTTTTTTTATAAAAGAAAATAACACATTTTAATAGTCTTATTTAAATTCAACTGAACATGTGCATGTTAAATCCAACTTTAAATTACTACTAAATGTAGTATTTACATTTTAATTATTACTAAATGCTACCCTTTCAAACAAGACTACGATTACGTCATTTTGTAGTTCAGAGTCGTGAAGCAGTAAAAGATGCGACCTGTGACGCGACCACAAAATGCGGAAGTAGCCACTTTGCGTCTTTGTCTCGAAGCGTGCGAGTTGAGTTTGTGTTGTTATCAGCGAACTATCAGCGAGCTATTTCATCGTGGTTAGTGAGAAGTTGAATCATGATGAAGTTCTGAGCATGTTATTTACATATTCTGACTCTGACGGACCGTTTTTATCTCACGAGGAGGATAATGATCGGACGAGCACTCTTTGTTTACCGCGGCGAAACTTCCGAAGGCAGTGATGCCGACATGCGAAGCAAGGATGTTCTCTAAGCACACACACACATTTAAACTCACTCGGTGACTTTATCCTATCTCAAGTGAGTCGGTGGTAGTGGCGAATGCAGTCGTGGTGTCCATACAGGTATTGGTGGAGGAATTAGGGGTGAGAGAAGTGGGTCTGGTAATGTTAGCTTGCGCTCCCTCCATTCAGCCCCCGGTGATGTGGGTAGCCACCTATCCGGACGCAAACGCAATAGTTCTAATCCTGGGATCAGACAAACACTGTTCACCAAGCAGCACACACACACTCATTCTGTCCCTCTTTCTGACTTCTACTGGGTGAATGGCAGCGGCGAACGTGGCCATATGACCGTATGGAGAGGTTTTGGTAATAGAACGCACGGTGACGACGCATAGGCTACCCTAAAACAGTAACGTGCAGTAACGGAGTGTATGAAAGTGTAACGGCGTTATACTGACAGTAAGAATAATTAGTTAGATTACCCGTTACTGAAAAATGTATTTGTTTGTTATGTTATGTATGTTATTTAAACGCCGTTATTCCCAACACTGGTAAGGGTTAACGTTCGGCGAGAAGGTCGCTATCGTGGAATAGCAGCACGACAGAGAGAATCTTTAGACCCCGACGCGGAGCGGAGGGGTCTTGTTCTCTCTGAAGTGCTGCTATTCCACAAAGCGACCGACTCGCCGAAAGTTAACCCGCTTATTATATGGATATACTTAAATGATTCACACATGCAGGGTCATTTCTTTAGACCTATTTAATGTTAAGATTGTTGCTGCGCAAAACAAAACAGTGCCGTTGTGGAACACCGCTAGGCAACAGCTAGGTAGGCTAGCCAGGACAACAGCTGATCGCTTTGTGGAATAGCAGCACGCTCCGCGTCGGGGTCTAAAGATTCTCTCTGTCGTGCTGCTATTCCATGGTAGCGACCTTCTCGCCGAACGTTAACCCTTATAGGCTATGAGCCGAGGGGTCGACCGGTGCCATCTGGGGGGAGGAATGCTAGCAATGTTTTTTGGCAAGGTATATCCCCCCACTAGTAGAAAAAGCTTGCTAGCAGTCATGGGGTGGTAGCGAAATCACTTTTTTCAGCTCTTGAAGTTACTACCCCCCTATAATAAATACTGTTTTTTAATATCGGCTGTATATGTAGTTATGGCTTATGTTGGGGGTATTGCCAATATCCTATACCATCGTGCTTGTTATCACTGGAAAGGGGACCTTTCAGGCTTTCATTTCAGCCCATTAATGAATCTGTCTGACATACACAGAAGCCACAGCACGTCATTAAACCAGAAATAGCTCCCATTTCCACACACATTGTGCCAAAACTGTGCACTTTCGTTTACATCTGTGGCATGAAAGAACACCAAGGACACCAAAGTTAACAACCTCAATACTCAGGGCACTCTACCGATTCAGAAAATGTATAATATGCCCATGCTATCATTTAGTATATGTCTGTGAGACCCTTAAATGTCACTTGTGCAACCAGCAAAAATGTCTTCAAAATCGGACCCAATAGAATGGACTAATACAATGCCGGTATCACTTTACTTAAACAAACTTTGTTTATACTGTAGTTCATATGTGAATGTACAAGTTGTTAAAGTATTCAATTATTGTAGTGCAGAGTTTCTCAAAGTGGGCCGGAAGCCCCCCTAGGGGGGCGCGTGAAGTCAGAAGGTTTTTCTTTTTTAATACTTTTCTGCTTTGCCATTAAGTCACTAATATTTAGAGAACATAGGCCATACTGTACGTGTATATCAGGCTCTAATAAACTTCACGACGGCCTATTTATTTGTATTTTCGTAACCATTTTGCTCGAGGGGGGCGCAGACAGACACCCTTCCTCTGAAGGGGGGAATGGCACGAAAAATTTGAGAAACACTGTTGTAGTGTATGTGAAGAAATACAATCTAGATGGTAGGCCCTGCAATGATAGGGCATTGGGTAACACTTTACTTAAACCACTCAAATATGGTATCTCATTAACAGAATTTAGATAAATGTTCATATACAACATTTTATACAGGCTATTTCATAAACAAATAGACTGAGACCCTATACAAGCGGTTACAAGCCAATAAAGAAACATGTTGCAAAGGGAATATGTTTAATGAAAGAATAGTTTCATGTAGATTTATATTATTTCGTCGTCAGTACTCTTCATCTTCCATGTCATCCCCTTCATCTGAACTGTCTATGGTTGCCTGGTTTCCGCACACTCTCAGTTTACACATGTCTGTGCACCTGAGGCCATTTACCAGACAAACACAATGATGGCTAGAGCATTTTGTAGTGCAGTTGCACGAAAGAAGGTCCAGGACAGCTTGGGATATTGTCAATATTCTATACAATAGCGCTTGGTATTACTGGAAAGGGGACCTTTCATTCTTTCATTTCAGTCCATTGCTGAATGTTTCTTACACACACAGAGGTCACAGCACTTCATTAAACCAGACATAGGTCACATTTTCTCACAAATGTTGGCTAAACTGTTTGATTTCGTTTATCTGTTTCGTTTATATGTGGCATGAAAGAATGCCAAGGACACAAAATTACACAACCTCAATACTCGGTGGACTCGGAAAATGATAATATGCCCATACAATTATTTTGTATATGTTTGTGAGGGCCTAAAATTTGACTTGTGTAACCACCAATAGTCTTCAAAATAGTAGCCAATATAGCAGGTCATTAGCTGGAAATATCAGGCCTTTTTTCCTGCCAATGTTTGTGCTGGCATTCACAGAGGTCATTAAACCAATAATTTCTCGGCCCTATTGTGGCCTAATGGTAGGACACTGGTCTACTACGTGGCTCACCCGGGTTCGATTCTGAACCGTGCCCTTTGCCGACCCTCCCCCATCTCTCCCTCCCAACTGGCTTCCTGTCACCTCCTTCACTGTCCTGTCTCATATAAACAAAAAATAAAGGCTTGAAAAGCCCCCCCCAAATACTCAAATGATCACTCCTGCCAATTTCAATATGCTGTTGTATTGCTCACATTACCCTTGACTTGTCAGTACCCGGAGATGCTGCATGCTGCTATTCTAATGGGGGCAGATTTTGTTTACATTTTTAAAAAATCTTAACATGGGCCTACTCCAAATATTTTCCCAAAAGGTAACACCTGCCCCCATTACAATGACCAGGATCTTGGAAAAGGCTGAAGAAAAAAAAATCTCTGGTACTGACAAGTCCAGGGTAGTGTGAGCATTACATGCATGTTGAAATTGGCTGGCGTTATCCTTTAAACCAGTAATTTCTCACTGTATGATTTATGTTGTCCCTATACCATGGGAAACCATCAGGGTCACAAAACCAAATGATTTTAAAAATCTAGGCATGCTGTTGATTCAGAAAATGTATAATGTACCCATACAATATTTGCAGGAGCCTTTAAAAGGCTGTAATGATCCTCAAGGCCCTAATGACCTATTTTCTGACCAATTCTGTACTATCTCCTTACAGACATGCATACAAATGTTGGATAAAAAGAAAAATGAATGAATATATGTATGTATACATACAGTATGAATGTATGTGCATAAGAATGTATGAATCCGCTTTGAAATGTTGTCAGTAAATGATCAAATTGCACATACAGCACTGCTTATTGTCCTGCCAGACATTTCACAGATTACTGACCAAAAGCTTATTGAAAGAAATTGAAAAATATTTCCCAAAATGTAATATGGTAGCCCTTCCCCAAATGATAATTTCAAAGGCTAATTTTTTGCTATAGAGAAAAGGTGTGTGTGTGTGTGTGTGTGTGTGTGTGTGTGTGTGTGCGTGCGTGCGTGCGTGCGAGCAGAAGAAATTCAAACTTGATGCCATCTGAAATTTGTGTCAAAATTCAATATGGCTGCTATTTCCCAAAATGGATGACTTTCATGCATTTTTCTCAATACTGTGGGGCCATAATATAGGCCTACTACATAGTAGATTACTTTTTTCAGCACTTCTCTGTTATATTCTCTTACAGATATTTTACCAAAGGTTGACTAAACAAACAAAAAATAAGTTTGATTTCGCTTCCTTGAAGCAGAGAATAGTCCTCCTACAATGGTCAAATGGCACATAGACAGTCAACTGCTGAAATAACTAGGCCTATGGTCCTTGCAATGACGTAAGCCTATAATATTCATTGATGAGTACGGTTCCTTTTTTTAGCACAATTATTTCCTATTGCCTAATGGACAAATGTATTCATTCATTCATTCTTTCTTTCATTTGATTAGGACAATACACACTAATCAATACATCAGTTAAAAAAAACATCAATATAAATATGTTGGTATTTGCATAGTTGCCAAATGTCATCCGTAGTCCTAAGGCAGGTAGCCATAATAAAAAAACAATACTGCATTACAGTAGACATGACATTTTACCACAAACACCAAATATATCCAGAGTAAAACAATGTTCATACTATTAATTAATAGGAGCAGGTCTGGTTTGTTTTCAGCCACTGTTTACGGGTGATTTTGAAGATGCTGATGTTGTCACATAGCCTGGCCACGCCAAACCCCTAGGGGCGTCTAGATTTCTAGGCTAGTTGTCACACAGTCCGATATGAGCATGGCTGAACAATAGAAGGTGAATTTTGATTTTGCCACAGTGACATATTCTAAAGAAAGTGGTCAACAATTGCTCAATTAAACATATACACAACACTGCTGAAACTAGGGCATCTCAAATTCCCTCCAACATTCAATATGGTAGACGTTTCTGAAACTATTCCAAATATTTTATCATTAACATTTATCCACCCTTACCCCCACCTGCTCTACAGTATCTCACCCCCACTCCTCTCCCCACCCTACAGTGTCTTATCTCCCCATCCCCCCTCACTTTCCTTTAAGCCCCCCCCCCACTCACCTACCCCCCACTCCACAGTGCCCCCCCTCACCTACTCCCACTACCCCCCCCCCCCCCACTCCACAGTGCCCCCCAGTCACCTCCCCCCACTCAACAGTGCCCTCCACTCACTTTCCTCCACTACCCTGGCCTTGCCCCCCACCCAACAGTGCTCCCCCTCAATTGCCCCCACTCACCTCACCCCTACTTCTCCCCCTTGCCCCCCCCCCTAACTCTACATCTACTGTACATACAGTGCCTCCCCATGCCCCCGCTCATCTCTTTTATCTCCTTACGTCTTATGTCTCCTTACATTTCCTTACGTCTATAAAGAGATAGGACAGAATTGGACTTAAATTATGTCATATTAATGGTCATTATGGCCTTTTGTAAGGCTCTCACAATACATTGTATGGGTATATCATGCATTGTCTGAATTAGCAGAGTGCCTTGAGTATTGAAATGGTTGGGGTTTGTGTCCTTGATGTTTTCCCATGGTTTACAGTACGTAGGGACTAAAGAAAGCCTACAGTTTAGGCGACATTTGTTATTATTATTTCTGGTTTAATGAAGTGCTGTGACCTCTGAGTATGTCAGACAGATTTAGTAATGATCTTAAATGAAGGCCTAATGCCAAGCAGTGATGCCAAGCAGAAACTTTGGAAGGAAAAAGGCCCAATGCTTCCAACAGATGACCTGCATGTATTGGCTATTATTTTGAAGACTTTTGCTGGTTGCACAATTCAAATTTAACGCTCTCACAAACGCATACAAAACAATTGTATGGGCATATTATACATTTTCTGAATCAGCAGACTCCAAAGAGTATTGAGGTTGTCCAATTTTGTGTCCTTGGTGTTCTTTCACGCCACAGAGATAAACGAAAGCAGACAGTTTAGCCAAGAGTTGTTGGAAAATGTTAGCTATGTCTGATTTAATGAAGTGCTGTGACCTCTGTGTATGTCAGACAGATTCACCAATGATCTTAAATGAAAGCCTGAAAGGTCCCCTTTCCAGTAATACCAGGCACCATGGTATAGAGTATTGGCAATACCCCACGAAATGAGCCTGAACTAGACATGCATCCGAATTCAAACATGGAATTTAATAGAGGGGGGTAGTCACTTCAAGAGCCGAAAAAAGGGGTTTCGCTACCACCCCGTGACTGCTATCAGGCTTTTTCTAGTAGTGGGGGGATATACCTTACCAAAAAAAAATGTTAGCATTCCCCCCCCCCAGATGGCACCGATGGCCAAAATTTGGGGCCATAGCTCAAGGCCTATTACATATTGCACAGCCTTAACTGGCAGGGCTGGAGACCTACCCAGAGAGGCCCAGACGGATTTCCCAGCAATATTGACATCACAATATTAATACGATATATTGCACAGCCTTAACTGGCAGGGCTGGAGACCTACCCAGAGAGGCCCAGACGGATTTCCCAGCAACATTGATATCACAATATTAATACGATATATTGCACAGCGTTAGCTGGCAGGGCTGGATACCTACCCAGAGAGGCCCAGACGGATTTCCCCGTGGCTGCCTCCAACATGGGCTGTTTCCTGGCGATGCTGACCTTAATGGGAACGTCTCCAACCATAGAACCGTTCAGCTGCAGAGAGAATAGTAGAGTAGAGTAGAGTAGAGTAGAGTAGAGTAGAATAGTGTATCATTTATTAATCTCCAACCATAGAACCGTTCAGCTGGAGAGAGAAGAAGAAGAAGACAAACGTGGAGTTAGGGATGGCGAAAATTGAAAAAACTCTTAACCGGCTACTGAGACTCATTAACCGGTGGTTAACCGGTAATCTTAAATTATACAACGTTCGCGTGCCTGATATGCACAGCACTGATTTTTTTTTTAAAGCCTTTTTTTTGCTGCGCAGACAGGACCTGCCATGTCCAGCCACTGTTGCCAGATGGAAAATGCTGAATTATCGTACTAAAACCTCAAAATTATCGTTTTTTGGGGCTTTTTGGGAGGAAATGATTATTATAATAGGAGAGGAGGAGAGCAGAGTAGAGGGGCCTGTACTGAGAAGCTGTTTCAGGAGTAAACCAGGTCAAGTTATTTGCTTTTGTTTGATGTTTGACGATTACTTTGGTACATCTACCGTCCTTTGACACTCCTTTATAAATTTGCTATTACCAGAATAACAATGACCAAGTCATAGTTCATCACTAAAGGCCCTGTGTAATGTCATAGTAGTATAGTACTATAGTAGTTAACCTTTCAATGACTATTACAGCATGCCACAGGAGGTACGGCATGCATTATGGGATTAATAAACTGCATATTTTTGGCACCCCTCCCCCCCCTCTTGTGTTGCTCCGTAAGTAATCTTGATTGTGAGAGACAGGGACTAATGGAAAAGGCTGGGGGGCTCGGAGGAACTGTCATGATGTCCAAAAAATTGCACCACTTACCTCTGCGACTGCCTGATCGGCTGACTCCATCTTCTCAAAGGTTATAAAAGCACAGCTGCAAAAAGGCACAGAGATGAAAATTATTCTGAGAAATAATTGCTCTGAATTCCACGAAGAACTAGTTCTTCATTTAGCACACACACACACAGCAGACACAAGAGTTCAGCACAATGTTCCATTAACTGATGGTGTATGTCAAAAAGAGGTATTCTCCAACTCCCTGTTTTCTGTTCATCTAAATTTTTCCCTCGGTGTGCTACTGGTCGAAGCCAGAAAAGCCAATGCCAACGTTTAAACCAAATGTTTCCCAATAGACTCATAACAGACAAAAAGCGAATATGGAAAAGCGAAAATCTGTTCTCTGTCCAGACGTCTAACTTGTTCCTCATTGGGTTGGGGCGTTGGTTTGGCCCGCACTTGCTCTACTCATAATCTGGCCCTTGGAGAAAAAATATTGGAGACCATTGTCCTGTCCACAGTTTGCAGTTTGCAGAACAACCTATTTGCTCTAGTACTGGTGCTTTACTCATGACTGTGTTGTAATACATACTTGCGGGGGGAGTCCATGGACAGGTCGATGATGGTGCCGTGCGGGGAGAAGGCGGCGCGCAGGTTGTCCTCCACCAGGCACGTGCCGTACACATACACCGTGTTGCCCTTCCGCGCACCTCGACGCTCCGGGTAAGAGTCAGAGCCTGTGCAGAAGCAAAGGGAACTGTTACTGAGGTGTCAATGACACATTTCATCACTCAAATCACTGACTGGAGACATTGACAATGGACAAGGTCCGAAACGTCTGTTGCTCCAGTTTTAGCCTCTGACTTCTGTTGTAAATTTTCGGCTACAATACACATTTTTCACACAAGCCTTGTGCGCGCCTCCTTTTTTCATTACCAAACGATCACTCAAATAACGCACAAAAGACACAGACTTTCCACGTTCTGTAACAGAATGTAGGGGTGTGCGATTTTATGTTAAAAATTGTGATGACATTTTTGCCATATCACCCATCCCTAGCAGAACGTCGATTGTGCATTTGTCGAATGATGTTTGAAGTTGATTTACATTACATCAATTAATTCTCACATTATGCACTGACACAGGGTTTCCCAAAGTGGGGTGCGTGCACCCCTGGGAGTGCGCGGCCTGCCATAAGGGGGTGCATGAGCTGAATAGAGCAATGGCTGATATGTGTGTTTTTATACAGAATTCATGAACATTATGTAGTTTTTAATGGTTTGGTGAATTGTATGCTTGAAGGGTCCATCTGCAGTGCAATTTATAACTCTTAGACTTGTCATAATGGCAGAAATAACGTAAGGGCAATTGGAAATGAGAATTGCCCAAAATGTGCGGCTGTGCAACATTCACTTAGGGGGTGCACGAACGACATTGAAATGTAAAAGGGGGTGCGCAGGGGGGAAAGTTTGGGAACCGCTGCGCCGACACAACTTCATTTTATTACACTGATTTTGTCTGGTGGCCTGGGCTTACGTCTGCAAGGTGAAAAGAAAATAAAGTGCACAGTGATGAAGGACTGAGAGTCCGAAAAGTCATGCCATTCAATTTTGCGAGCATCAAACAGTGTTGGGGACCTTAGTTTCCTTTCAGTTCTCTTCTGTTTGGTCCAGCACCTGTGCTACTGATGTGCAAACATTCTCTGACTTTTTGGATTGAACTTACGTCTGAAAGGCCCATCCCTGTCCCGTTCTCGATCCCTCTCTCGGTCCCGTTCACGGTCTCGGTCGCGTTCTCTGTCGCGTTCTCTGTCTCGGTCCCGACTCCGGTCTCGGTCCCGACTCCTGTCTCTGTCCTCACGACTCCTGTCACGCTCCCGATCTCGCTCTCCACGGCCTCTCTCCCTCTCTCGGTCCTTATCCTAGGGGTGTAAATCACAGCCTCCATGACGATACGATTCAATATTGATGTCTTATTCAATGCGATGCGATTCGATTATTTTCGATACTTAAGAATGCCCCACGATATTATACAATGCAATACGATTCGATTCAACTTTTTTTCCAATTACTTTTCCACTTCTATTATGTTATGAAGCTAGGGCATTGGGCAGGGGACAGCGATTCGATTATTTTTGATACTTAAGAATGCCCCACGATACGATGTGAATCAATTCGATTCAATCGTCAGATTGCATCACGATATATCATATATACATTTTCAATTATTATATTAACACCTTGTCCCTGTCGCGGTCTCGGTCTCTCTCTCTGTCTCGATCACGCTCACGATCGCGGTCTCTTTCCCTCTCTCTCTCTCTGTCCATTTCACGTTCTGGTTCTCGGTCACCGTCCCGGTTGGGCGTGGCCATCCCAGCTCCGCCCCCTTCCTCCTCCTCACGGGGACGGTCACTCGTCGGAACAAAGCTGGGAAGAGCAGGTAAAGGCTTGTACACCACAACAACACTCAGCAGTTCAAATGTCAATCTGCATTTACGGTAATTATAACTTACTAAGACATAGCCTGAATGTCAAAAATGATTTCTGTAGTAACAAACTTGAGCTAGGTACTTACCACTCATACAAAGATTTTCTGTGTGCCCTTTTGGCAGCCTAAAAAAAGAAACAAAGACACATTTTAAATACTGCTGAAATTTTATTTCTGATCCTTACATTTTGAAAAGGGATACTCTGCATGACATGTGAGGCTTAGAGACATTGTAAACAATAAACAATGACAACTCAGAGTGTGTGGCCTAAAATGGTAACAATGTTGATCATATTTTTAAGACATTACAGTACTCTTTGTGCATTCACTCTGGTGTCAATGACTTTTTTGTAGTAGCAACACAGCTGGTGCCGCCATTGCAGACATCAAATTATTTTTTTGTGTCGTTTTTAGAGGACTATCTAAGATTGCTTGTACATTTATTACCAACTGCTAATTAATTTATGGGCATCCGTGGTTAGATTTATCTTAAGTAAAATGTATAAACTGTACACCAAGCCTCTTCCTTCCTACCCAAACCACACAACAGAATGGAGATGTTTACCTCAGATGGGTCTTCATCAGTGGAGACGCTTCTTTGAAAAGGCTGGAAAGCCGGGACAGGACCTTTCTCAGGATCCTGAAACAAAATCACAATCACTTTAATCCTATGCAAAACAATTCTCTGGAGACAAGAAGGACATTTTGTACTGTATGGCCGGCCCTACCCGCTATGATGTTACACATAGGACAAAACAACTTGCAGTTTTCCCGCCAGTGGCAAACATGTAGTGAACAATAACAATTGGTATTAATAAATTAAACTCATGCAGAAGCCGAGTCATTCTATTCACTTTAAGCTTGCACTCCAGTGTCCTCGAGCGCTTGAATCCAGAGTTCTTGTTCTCTGACTTGATTGCACTGATGGCACCAGACTTGATGAGCTTCTTGGCCTGTTCGGTAGCAGATGCAGAGTCCAGCACAGGCTGGTCGGACAGAGCTGGGGAGACAGGACAAAGACAGTAGTTCACTTCAAGCACACGTTCAAATGCTTCAGTGGCAGCTTCTGCGCACAGGTGGAGTGATTGGGACATCTCAAGGGGCTATCCCTTAATAAAAGAATTGAATTGAAAAAAAAAAAAGAATCGATTGCACATACTTGTGTGTGTGTGGCAATGTGGTGGGTGGTTGTGTTTGCATGCATGCAGTGTGCTTGCCACAGTGACTAAGTGTGTGTGTGTGTGTGTGTGTGTGTGTGTGTGTGTGTGTGTGTGTGTGTGTGTGTGTGTGTGTGTGTGTGTGTGTGACAGAGAGTAGGTCTGTGTTTGGATGGTTGTGTTTGCGTATGTGTGCGTACAAGCACGCTTTGTGTGTGTGTGTGTGTGTGTGTGTGTGTGTGTGTGTGTGTGTGTGTGTGTGTGTGTGTGTGTGTGTGTGTGTGTGTGTGTGTGTGTGTGTAACATACTTCTTTTCAGTCCTGTTTGATTGGTCTGATTTGTGGTGTTCTGTTTCTTCAAAGCCAACAGGGCCTTTTTCTAAAAGGAGAGGCAGGCAGAATGCCAAAACAGGACCACAACAACACGACAAAGGTTACACTGTACAATCATACAATCTTACAGAAAAGACTGATCACGGTTAAACAATTTTAAGGCAGCTTACCTTCTTTTTCAGTTTGGCATATTTCTTTTGCAATGTCTCTTCCTCCTCCGTTAGAGAACTTGGAAAGACGACCATTTTGATCGCGGAGTTGTAACCTATAAGTCAAGAGAATGTGAATATTTTACCTGTGACATGCTGACAGAGAAGCTGATCTAAGCTTACTGCTTGCCTAACATTGAAAAACATTCAATGAACTCATCTACAATAGACAACTTACTTCAACCGCCCTCTTCAACCTTTCCAACTCATTCGATACACGTTACTATGCTATTATCTTCAAACTATGCACTGTATCACAATTAAACCAACATATGTTTAGAAAAAACTTCTAAATGAGCTAAAATCATACCTTTTTGATTTCAAGAAATAGCGATGCCTTCCATCGACTCGCGACTCCGACAACAACACAGGCGCAGGAAAATGATGTCATGGCTGACGCAGACGTGCGAAGCAAGGTGGCAAAGCAATAAATAAATTGCGGATTTAATGGTTCTGGACAGTTTTATTTATAGTAACACGAATTAAACATAGCAGTGTGAAGTCATTTTAACACCCCATATCGTATAAATGTGTATAAAAATGCTTTAGTTGAAATATCCTCCAACTTCCGCCTAGGACACTTTACTTCCGTTTCAGACTGACGTGCAGTAGTCGGCAACGCTGCAACTTTGTGAAGTTCATTGTAAGCTGTCTGCTGGCCCAGACAAATTATGGAAAGGATAGGTAAATAATTTGATGAACATGCATGTAGTTGACCATATTTTCATTTTGTTGAAATGACAGTAACAGCTCTATCATCCTGGATTGCGTTTCCCAGTAGTTTGTCAGCCTGCTACTAGGTAGCAGCTAACTAAACATTGCAGCCTGTGTTACTTTGTATCCGTTATACAGCTGCAAACGTGCCACTGTGTCAAATGAAGCGAAACCGATTAACTGTGTATAATTGTGATGACTTGGTATCACTGAATGAAACCTGCGTAATGAAACTCATCCAACACTGATAAATCACAACATCACTCACAAATTATAACAACTGTAGCATCTGTCCATCTTTAATAAATGAATGTGGTCCTCTTTCTTTACTGAAGAGTTGCCTCCTCCGGGGCCTTCAGATTTGCCTCTCTCTCTGCTTGAGGTGGGATGCTCTGGAAGATTTGAACTCATCACCCACCGTCTGCCTTCTCATCAGCCCCTGCATCCATTGACCACAGTAAGATGTTTATTACTTCAATATTTTACTGTTATTGGTCCACCACTGTTACTTGTCCTGTCTTGCACTGATGTCAGTCTGTGTCAGTCCTGTGTATGTTTATGTACTGGCATGGAGGACGAGAGTGAACCGTAATTTCACTGAAACTGACAATAAAAACTGACTTGACTTGACTTGATGTTTGTGCAATTCAGGCAGCAGCTTTTCCTGTACATGCAAATTTCATATGTATACACCACATTTACCGTAATGATATTTGCTAGAACAAGCAGTGCAGAAAGAGTTATGGACTGCTTTGCATATTGATTGTATGCCTGACTATCTTCTTTCTCTAGCTTTGCTACAATACTTATACCTACTGCACCATTGGGCTTACATTAGCTTCACTTGGGGACCCTTCTATCCATACTGTTATACCTTTTTATGACATGTAACTGAAAGTCAAAATGATGGTGTGAAGAGAAATACAACATTCATTCAAGTCATTCATGTGTGATCATGGCAGTCATTATAACTCTCTGTCACCTGTCTGTCTCTCCGTCCAGTTGCCCCATGGTCTGCCTCCGTACAGTGTGGACCTCCAGAGAGAGGTGGAGAAGCGTTTCCTTAGCGATCCCGCATGGCTCCCCATTCACGACACAGACGCTGCGTTCCAGAAGTTTCTCAAGTGTGTGCCTTTCATCGTACAGCATACGTTTTACCCCTCGCACCTTATATACTGTGTGTGTGTGTGTGTGTGTGTGTGTGTGTGTGTGTGTGTGTGTGTGTGTGTACACCTTTCACTGTACAGTATACATAAAGGTGATAATGTTATGGTCGTTAGTACATGTGTAATAGCAACAGTGTTGCTAATGCCCTCTTCCTCTATGTATTACAGTACATGTGAATATGGAAATGTGTGTGTCTGCGTGTGCATTTATGATGCAGCTTCTCACATGAACCCTGGACAATTTGCGCCATACGGCAGCCTCCAGAGCTGATGTGGGAATGTGTACACCCCGGCCATGAGTATTTTGAAAGCGCTTTGAGAGAACCTTAGTTGTGATACTGCACTATATAAATACAGGTTGTATTGTATAAAGATGATAATGTTATAGTCGTTAGTACATGTGTACGGTAATAGCAACAGTTTTGTTATAATAAGGTACCTTCTTCCTCTATCTATCTATTTCCTGCTGTCATGTTAGGGTGACCAAACGAGAGAGGAATCTGGACTCCATCCTCCAGTGCTCCCCCACGCCGCTGCATTCTGGCCTCTCTGTGGTGCGAGATCCAACTACAGGGATGCTACTGGACTTCACAGAGGTAGAAATAGAAGACATTTCAGTTCATACCATTTCTTTTGTTTTTTTGTGTGTTTTTTTAAAATATATATTTTTAGGGATATTTTGGCTTTATTCCTGACAAGTGGAGGAGAGACAGGAAACGAGTGGGCGTTTGATTTCGGCCCGAGATCATTTCCCCATCCTCCTCCCCTGTCTCTCTCTCCCATCACTTTGCGGTCTCCTCTCAAAACCAGCGTCTTGGCTGATAAATAGCAAGACATGCCCAAAAAAATCAATGAATTCCCTCCCCTTGGGCCAAGCCATGGCTTAGTTGACTGGGCACTGGACTGCTATGCGGGCGACCCGGGTTCGATTCCCGATGCGGGTCATTTCCTGATCCTCCCCTGTCTCTCTGTCCCACTTAGTCTAATAGCTTAGCTCCAAAATATAAAGGAATCGTTCAGTTTGTGATACAAGCATGAAAATTGGTACACATATAGCCAAAGGCATTCCAAAAAGAACTGGATATGGAGCCATCGTGAATTTTCAACATGGTGGCCATGGCAGCCATTTTTCAAAATGGCCACCAGCCACAACAGTTTTCTTGGATATAATATATTTTAGACATATTTACCATTCATACCACTTGGTAAATGTGATATGGATGATAGAAAAGTTGTCATGAATATTCAAGATGGCCGCCGTTTTCAAGATGGCAGCCGTCACTTGTATGATTTATCTGATATAGGTGATATCGGTGTCAAATCAGTCATTTTTCATGATGCAGAATTCAAATTTGTAACTTTGGAATTAACCAGAAGCTTCCTTTTATCTCATTCTATACTTAATATACAGTATAGTATCACTGTTTCTTTCTAGATGGCAGCCCATGTCAGATAATCATACAATAGTGCAGTCTGTTAAGGGTTTTACCGTTACGGAAGTTAGAAAAGCACTTTGCATGGTGTTTCTTTAGGGTATATGCTATAATTCTAACCTAAGAGCCCTCAGATTTTTTTTCCTATTGTCATATACAATATGTCATGTTGTGTAATGCATTACATTGTTATTAAATGACATTATAGTAGCTGACAATGTTAATATAGTCCGGAACTCAGCAGAGATGAAAGGGCAGTGGTAGCCTGCTTGACCAGATTGATGAAACTACAAAAATGTACATAGTGGTGTGCATTGGCACTGCCCTCAAGATTCGATTTGATTACGATCCGGGAGGTAGCGATTCGATTCGATTTGATTCAATTCTACAATGCATTGCAATGCATTACATTTCTACTGAAAGCAAAGCAAATGTTTCATCAGTCATGATGAGGCAATACAAGTAGTCGGATACTGAACAACATTTTACTGGCTGTTTTCTGAATCTGAATTCAAATGAGCATTTCCCACACTAAAACTATGGTGAGAATAGACGACTGCTGCTAATGCTTGCTGAGCAGCATCTGAATGGGGAAGTGTCAGTGCAAGATGATGTCCAAGGTAGCAGATTCACATCCTCTAATTTCCCTGACAGATATTTTTTATTTGTATGAGAGAGGGTAAAGGACAGGACCTCTCCATATGTATGAAGAACCCATAAGATCACCTAATTCTACATTCTCACAAGTAGCATTGTGCATATTGAGTGCATTTCTGCCATCTTTAGAATGGCATTACAGATTATTCAATATACATACAGGCTACAGTATGTCTTCAGTTCAAATTAAATGGAAATGTTTTCTAAGTAGGTGTTGAGTAAGTAGGCAGAGGTAAACTGTTTTTTCCTGAATTTGCAAACAAGTCCTCACCAAGTAATTGTGTCAAAATTTGCATTACAGTTAGCTCAGTAATCATTGAGTACTTCAATTGGTACTTCAAAACTGACAGTTGATGGACAACATGTATCGTAGGTCTTTACCACCCTTACCCATAAGAGAAATATCTATATAAAACAGCAACTCTCATATGGTATACGTATACTATAAAAGTAAATAATTACGGAACTCATTTTCTTGATATGCAAGGCACACAAATAGTCTGGGAGGAAGGATAGTCTACCATACCCAAAACAAAATGCCACATGACTTTTTTTTTAACCTTCACAAATGTGAGTGGTAACAGTAACATAACTCATTCCCAGTACACTTTTTTGCTTCATACATGACCTCAGAATGCTCTACATGTTTCAGTTCTATAGTAGTACAGTACAGTACAGTACAGTACGGTGTACGGTGCAGTATAGGAAAGTACAGTAGTATACAGTACGGTGCAGTATAGAAACATACAGTAGAGTATAGTACAGAACAGTACCATTCAGTACGGTGCAGTACAGTATAGTACAGTACAGTAGCATACAGTACGGTGCAGAATAGCAAAGTAGAGTACAGTACAGTAGCATACAGTAGAGTACAGTACAGTGGCATACAGTATAGTGTAGTGGAGTACAGTACAGTATTTCACATTACAGTACAGTAGAGTACAGTACAGTAGCGTACAGTACAGTAGCATACAGTATAGTATAGTATAGTACAGTACAGTACAGTACAGTACAGTAGCATACAGTATAGTGCAGTACAGTACAGTACAGTACAGTATTTCACATTACAGTACAGTATAGTATAGTACAGTACAGTGCAGTACTGGGTCCTAAGGAAGCATGTTCTAAATTTCACGCTTTTGTCAGCTCCGTAACGCTAATGGCCTTTTTCTTGAAAATGGCGGCCATCTTGAATATTCATGACAACTTTTAAATTATCCATAAGACATTTACCAAGTAGTATGAATGGTAAATGTGTCTAAAATGTCATATTATATCCATTACTCATAAGAAAACTGTTGTTGCTGGCGGCCATTTTGAAAAATGGCTGCTATGGCCACCATGTTGAAAATTCACGATGGCTCCATATCCAGTTCTTTTTAGAATGCCTTTGGCTATATGTGTACCAATTTTCATGCTTGTATCACAAACTGAACGATTGTTTTGGTTAGCTGCTGCACTAACTCATTTCCTGTCCCACTCTTCACAGTCCTGTATAATTAAAATAGGAAAAACCTCAAAAATGGCCCTGCTGTGGCCAACCAGTAAGGCACTCGCCTGCCATGCGGCTGGCCCGGGTTCGATTCCCGGCCCGGGTCCTTTGCCGACCCCTCCCCGTCTCTCTCCCAGTTCGCTTCCTGCCCACCTCTCACACTGTCCTATCAAATAAAGTTGAAAAAAGACCAAAAAAAAAGAAAATCTGAAAAAAGGAAAAATAAAAATATATATAAAAAATTGAATTCCCTCCCTCCCTCTCTCTTTCTGCAGGTGCCTTTGGAGAACACGGGCCTGTCGGCCAAGAACTCCCTCTCCCTCCAGAGGGCCCCGGGGCCCCCCTCTGAGAGCCTGAGGGGCAGCAACACCAACTACCCCTTCCAGCCAGGTAGGACTTCAGGAGGATCATACACATTACACAGGAAATTGTGTACGCGTCTGATGCGTCTATGTTTGTGTATGTGTCTTTTTTTTACCTCTTCCAAGGAGGTTATGTGTTGGGTCGCCTTGGTTTGTCTGTCTGGCTGCCTGTTTGTTTGTCTGTCTATTTGTCTGTTTGTTTGTTTGTCTGTCAGCAGGCTAACTCAAAAAGTTATGAACGGATTTGGATGAACACGATCTGGAACCAGGAGTTTTTAAAAAATTCTTCACCATTGCTAGCCTTGAAATCTAGACACCCCTAGTGGCCGCAAATTAAGTTGCGGGACAGTTTCCAACTCCACAAAAAGAAGGCAGAAATAAAATAACATAGTCAGATGTTCTATTAAACCAGTGGTTCTTAACATGGGGTGCGCCAGATATTTCAGGGGCTGCGCAAAACTTTGTTTGTGTTGAGGTTGTGACCAAAATTCTGCAAGCAAGCATTATAATTAGGCCAAATCAAGACCAAATCAAAACATGTTTTGGTCCCCATGTAAAGGCACAAGGTATTGATTAATGTCTCAAGCGAGAATCATTGTAATTTTTCACTTAAATCATTTTCTTGTGCTTATATACGTGTAGACGTTTGAGTTGGGGGTGCACGACTTGTCTTGGGCACAGGTAAGGGGATGCGTTAAGAAAAAAAGGTTAAGAACCACTGTATTAAACAGCTTCATTTGCGGAGGTCTTCACTCTCCGAGTGCATTTCTAGCTATTTCTTGAAATGATTTATTATTATTTTCTGCTGTCCTTCCCCGTCCTTCTTGCAGCTGGCATGGAAGAGCTGACTCTGGAGCAGATCAAGAAGAAGTCAGATCTGGAGGAGGACATCGACTTTGACAATGGTACTGAACTGTTGCACTCTGAGTTATATTACATTGCATTCGGCAGACACTTTTTTAACTAAAGCGACTTATAATCGAGGACATAATAATAGCCGACATCACTAGTAGAAAAAAGTGCACAGGAAATATACAGAACAACAAGTGAAGATGCTAAGAAGGGTTATCTAGGGTTTTTTTTTAAGGTACATTAACACAAGGTTGAGTAGACTACAAACAGACACATACACATCAGATCAAGCATTAGTGTAGTAGATAGTCACGAAAGAGAAGAGTCTTTACTTTCCTCTTGAAGGCTGAGAGAGATGTGCCTTGTCTTGCTGCCTCTGGTAGGCCGTTCCACCATTGGAACCATTGAGTTGTGAATCGTATTGTTTAGTTCAATCAGTGGAACTCTGCATCATCCCGCAGCTTGCAGGTATATCACAGTGGGACAAACATCACTTGAAAGTAGAGGCTGGAGTGTCACACTGCAGCTTAGTTTTTAAACATTTATTTTGTGCAAACACAAATGTTTGGAAAAACTAAGTTGAGACTTTCAAGTCGTATTGTATAGTATTTGGTTCATCATTGTCATTATTATCAGACTTTGAGCATGGTAACTGCATATTCACCTGCATTTAAATGGCTTAGTAGCTGATTATAATTGCTATTTCTTTGTCCAGATTTGCTCACTGTGCCCCCTGGACTAAAAACTGGAATGGACTTCAGTGCTAAAGGTACAAGACTGTGAATACTCAATTTTGCGAGATTTTATATAATTAAACTTAGCTAATTTGTGACACTTGTTACTTTTGCATGAAACATTTATTTCCGAATGAACTGACTTTAATTCTGAATAAAGCCTAATTCCGCTTTGAATTAGGAATTAAATGAAAGATCAAAGTACATTCGACAGAACTAATACATTGTCAATATTAATTCGGAACTAAAATCGTCATGTAACCGTAGCAACTCACTTAAGTTTTTTTCCACTGCTGTATCTGCAGATGCCAAAACGTCCACTAAAGGGGAGGTGAACCTGATGTCACTTCTGTCCACTTTTGATGACATCATCGATGTGGCTCCTGATGGAGAGGAGAAGAAGGGACAAGCAGCAGCAGCAAGTGCCGAAACGCCAAAACTTCCCCGGACCAACAGTCTGGAAGACCTTGGAATTAAGGAGGTACGCTGGGGGAAATATGAATGGCTATTAGCATGAATATTAATAGGCCCAGCCGCAGCTCTAAGGCCTGGGCACTGGAATGCTGTGTGGGCGGCCTGCACGGCATTAAAGGGACACTGTGTGAGATTTTTAGTTGTTTATTTCCGGAATTCATGCTGCCCATTCACTAATGTTACCTTTTTCATGAATACTTACCACCAGCATCAAATTCTAACTATTGATTATGACTGGACAAATTGCACTTTTCATACATGAAAAGGGGATCTTCTCCATGGTCCGCCATTTTGAATTTCCCAAAATAGCCATTTTAGCTGCAAAAATGACTGTACTTGAACCATACTAGAAAATATTTGTTTATTACTTAGTAAACCTTCATGTAAAAATCAAATTTGGCAATAGGCAGCCCAATTTCAATAAGCAGCATAGTTGCAGTACCTTTTTTGACCATTTCCTGCACAGTGTCCCTTTAAGGCTTTGCTCAAACCAAACGACTTGACAGTTTATTACATTATTATATTGCATTTGGCAGATGCTTTATAACCAAAGCGACTTTCAAACGAGGACATAATCATAGCCAACATCACAGTTTATTTATCAAATACTAAGGCTGGATTCTCATGACAATGCCAGTCTTTATTTATTTTGATTGTTTATTTATTTATTTCCCTCAGGGTCCTGTACAGTCTTCCCCGGCCCCTGGTGCCAGTGCCGGGAAGAAAGAAGGAGCGAGTTCAGAGAAAGAGAAAGAAAAGGAAAAAGATGCAAAGAAGTGGGCCATACCGGTGGATATCCACACCCCTTGCCAAGACTTCTACAAACGCATTCCAGACCCAGCCTTTAAGGTATCTATCTACCCTATGGAACAAGACATACAATATACAATATACAATATACAGTACTTCCTTTAATGTCACTATATTGTTACTGGCTGCTTAAGAGGAAGGAATTTATTGGTTTTCGAGTTTTTCATTTTGAATTTGAATGTTTTGAATTTTATCTTTTTTATGCAATAGATATACAGTATTGCAAGTCTGAGTTCACATATTGTAACATACTGAAGTAAAATAATGCAAGCCATAGACGGGTAAATCACAGAACACTTGGCTTCTTTGCTGAAACTTTAACATGTTTCGCTGTCAAACAACGCATCGTTCACTCTAATAAACTTTCAGCACAGAAGACTAGTGTGCGGTGATTTACCCCCCTTTTCCTTTCATAACTTTGACTGCACATGAGCAGCACCTAGTCATTGGAATGGTTGTGCCCAGGGACATCGCTTTGAATACTGTCGTAAAGTGTTAATAGCAACTTTTGTGAAGTAGGCAAAAGGAAGAATTTGCTACTGTGTCAATGTAAACTTTGAACTTGAACTTTGACCTCTGGCCGTGGTTGTTGTTGTTGCTCCTGCAGTGGTCCTTCGAGCTGGATGAGTTTCAGAAGCAGGCCGTTCTCAGGTTGGAGGCCCACGAGTCTGTCTTCGTGGCCGCTCACACCTCCGCTGGCAAAACCGTGGTGGCAGAGTACGCCATCGCCCTGTCACAGAAACACATGACCAGGTAAGTGTGTGTGTTTGTGAGTGTGTATCTGTGTTAGAGAGAGAGAGAGTGCGTTACAATATGCGACCTTGCCTCCTCCACTTGCACTTGTCTCCTCGTCCCGCCTCCTGGCCCCTCCTCCGTGGAGAAAACGATAAAGTTTCCCAGCTGTCAGTTTAGCCACAACAACTTTTGAGGGACTGTTTTTCATTCACCATCCCAATTGCAAATGAGAAAAAGACTCTACAATTTAGCTTTTGCAAGATATTGAAATATAATGCTGTTGTCAGTGATGTCATCATGACATATTACTTCCTGGTAGGAGGAGACAAGCAAGTGGAGGAGGCAAGGTCGCATATTGTAACGCACTCAGAGTGCGTGTGACTGAGGTGTTCCTGTGCAGTCCGCCACTCGAGTCTCGAACCCGCCACCTCCTAGTCAACGCATCAGCTCGGGCATGGGAGGCACAGCACGATACCGCTGAGCTAAAGGTCCAGTCCCATAGTTCAGTGCTACTGATACTGTATGAGGCTTCGGGAGGCAGGTTTACTAACATCCCACGCCACACACTGCTAGTTAGACACCATTACATGTGTCGTGGACTATTATGCAAAACTATAAATATTTTGTGGTTAATGTATGTGTTTCTCACAAAAGGCAATTCCCTGTTCTGTCCTTCTTCCCTCTCATAGGACGATCTACACCTCCCCCATTAAGGCTTTGTCCAATCAGAAGTTCAGGGATTTCAAGAACACGTTTGGAGATGTGGGGCTGCTAACGGGAGACGTCCAGCTGAACCCTGAAGCCTCGTGCCTCATCATGACAACAGAGATCCTCAGGTGATAACAAACACACGCACGCACACACGCACACACGCACACACGCACACGCACACACACACATGCAACCGAACCCTGAAGCCTCCTGCCTCATCATGACAACAGAGATCCTCAGGTATCAAACACGCACTCACACGCACACATACAGTACATACACACACACACACACACACACAGTTGATCAAATTTGACCGTAGTTACAGACTGCATATTTTCTAGTCTTATGGATGAGGTTCAAAAGCTTTAGGTGGCGCTTTAATTAGAGTTGGATCGTGATGTGGTTGGTGTTGTTTTCTGGTTGTAGAAAGAGAAGAAGTCCGCACACTATAGCTCCGCTTTGAAAATGTATTCAGGTCATACAACGTTTCACCCCAACAGGGTCCTCACGCCTGATGAAGACTGTTGGGTGGAAGTGTTGTATGACCTGAATCCATTTTCGTTAGCACCTTACTTGACGCCGGCGTCAAACGTATGACATAACGGTGTCATAACATTGTCATAAAACATTATGTCAATGTCATAAGCATTGTATGACTTTGTCTTAAAGTGAAATGCGGTTATGACAAAGACAGGCCTAACAATGTCAACTTATCATGGCCATAAAACGTTCATGACATTGGCATTATGTTTATGACTCTTTCATGACACTCTTATGACACTGTTTGACACCGTTATGTCATACTTTTGATGCCGGCGTCAAGTAAAGTGTAACCAAATTTTCAAGGCGGAGCTAGAGTGTGCGGACTACTCTTTCCACTATCAGATACGTCTTTTTCTTGCACTTGGCCTCACAGAGGTGGGATGTTCATGACTGTTTCCTCCTTCAGATCGATGCTGTATAACGGCTCAGAAGTCATCCGGGATTTGGAGTGGGTAATCTTTGATGAAGTTCATTACATCAACGATGCTGAGGTAAAGACCTGTCCTAAATACTGACAATTTGAATGAAAGTGTTTCTTCTTTCACCTTGTCTTAACATTCATGCCTTATAATGTTGCCTCTTTCTCTCTCTGCCTCTCTCCCCCCCCCCACCCCCCTCTCTCTCTCTCCTTCTCCAGAGAGGAGTGGTGTGGGAGGAGGTTCTCATCATGTTGCCTGAGCATGTTAGCATCATCCTGCTAAGTGCCACCGTCCCCAACGCTCTGGAGTTCAGTGAGTGGATCGGGTATGTGTCCATGTGTCCAGCAACTCCTTATCTAACCTAAGGGCTTTTAGATTCTTTGGTCCCAGGCCCGCCCCTCTGACGTGATTAAGACCCAGTCCCTGTATTCTTGAATATTTTCTGCATATGAGCAGCGTGATTGCTTGCTAGATGATTGGATCAGTGACAGCACAGCTCAGTAGACAATTGGTTCTTTTTTTCCGAAAGGTCTAAGCACATGCCATATTGAGGTTACGAACCATTCCAGTTCATTTCTATGGACATTTTATTAAGTGTTTCGTCTCATGTAGAATATATAGTAGAAAAGTCGCTCTCTCTGGTGTATTTCTGTCTGACGCTGAAGAGGGCTTAGGGCTTCCGCACACCGGCTCCGACAAAGTGCTGAGCACTGCTCAGCTAAAATTCGATTCCATTGTTTTCAATAGAACCACGCACACTGGCGCCGATGTCTGTGGACATTCGCCGATGTCGGATAGCAATTAGAGACCAGTTCTATTTTGTCAGCGCCGCCCATTGACTATTAATGCAATGTTTGTGTGAAATTGGGTTTGGGGGTCCGAATTCTGTCGGAAGCAAAAGTGCGCCGCAGTGCTGTCAGAGCCAGTGTGCGGCCGGCCTTAGGCCGAAGCGTCTGTCGGTCGGTCGGTCATGCTAACCCACTAGAATAAAATACAAACATTAAGAGAGAGCTGCTTCTCTACCAAATATGAACTTTGCTGTTCGCTTACACCCGAAGACCTTGTAAAAAACAGTTGGGAGTTGAGCGCACTTTCTGAAAAAAGTCTCGTGTAGAGTGTCTCTGTTGCAGGCGTATACAGAAGAGGCATAGCTATGTGATCAGCACACTGCAGAGTTCATTGGTTCTTTTTTCCAGAAAGGTGGAAGATGTGCAAGCACATGCCATATTGGCATTACGAATCATCCCCATTCATATCAATGGACTTTTTATTAAGTGTTTGGTCGCATGTAGAGTGTCTATCCCTCATCGTTTCATCTCTGCCGTTTTTTTTCTCCAACCTACCTTTTTTAAATGGAGATACTTTTAAAAAAAACATTTGATATTTTTTCCTAACTTTTACTTTTTTGTTTTTTTCCCCTTATTTTGGGACTCTCCGAACAGGAAAGCTTTTCATTGCACATGAATTCTGGAACTCATATACACGTGACAGTAAATATCTCTGGGCAGCCGTGGCCTAGTGGTTAGAGAGTTGGTCTTTCAATCAAGGGGTTGCCGGTTCAAATCCCCCCTGACCTCTCCCTATATCTCCATCCATCTATATCTCCATCCATGGCTGAAGTGCCCTTGAGCAAGGCGCCTAACCCCACATTGCTCCAGGGGCTGTAACCAATACCCTGAAAAATAGTAACTGTAAGTCGCTTTGAATAACTGAAAGCGTCAGCTAAGTGCAATGTAATGTAATGTAATAATGTAATCTCTGTTGCAGGCGTATGAAGAAAAGGCATATCAGTAAATATCTTGTGTCTTGTGTCTGTGTTGCAGGCGTATCAAGAAAAGGCATATCAGTAAATATCTTGTATCTTGTATCTCTGTTGCAGGCGTATTAAGAAAAGGCATATCAGTAAATATCTTGTATCTTGTGTCTCTGTTGCAGGCGTATAAAGAAGCGGCATATCAGTAAATATCTTGTATCTTGTATCTCTGTTGCAGGCGTATAAAGAAGCGGCATATCAGTAAATATCTTGTATCTTGTGTCTGTGTTGCAGGCGCATTAAGAAGCGGCATATCTATGTGATCAGCACCCTGAAGAGACCTGTTCCTCTGGAGCATCACCTCTACACAGGAAACAGCACCAAGACCCAGAAGGAGCTCTTCCTGCTCATCGACGCCGCCGGGAACTTCCTCACCAAAGGGTAGGCTTGATTCATTACAGACAGTGAAAAGTGAAAGCCCATTGGGAAACTCCAACTCCCATTGTCATTGTGACACAGCACTCCACAGCACACAAGTGAACACTGCACACTGCACACAACGAAATTGCATTTATGCCTCACCCGTGCAAGGGGGCAGCCCTCAGTGGCGCCCCATGGGGAGCAGTGCGGTTGGACGGTACCATGCTCAGGGTACCTCAGTCATGGAGGAGGATGGGGGAGAGCACTGGTTGATTACTCCCCCCACCAACCTGACGGGGCGGGAGTCGAACCGGCAACTTCTGGGATGCAAGTCTGACGCCCTAACCGCTCACCCATGACTGCCCCAGACACCTCATGAAGCGGAGGAGATGCACTCGGGTCAAAGGCGTCTTTGTCATTCAGTGTTACGGACACCTTCTGCCAACTGTAACTGCAAAAAAACGTGATTTTTAAATTGTCGCAAGTGAATGGATGACAGCCGAGGCTTTCATGAATTCCCTGTAACGATAAATAAATAAAAAGAGTCTTTACAGTTTTTACAGTTACAGTTAGCAGAAGGCATCCGTTACACTGAATGACAATGCTATTTTGCACGTCTTTGACCCACTCACACTAACGCCTGCTGATAAATACAGATTATAATAACTGGGTGTTGAATCCCACTTAAAATATAGATGAATGAAGGAAGCGACGGACAGCACTCTTCAGATTTTTCTCTCGGACCAGGCTTCACTCTCACTAAATGCTGCGATTGCGAGGGTCCTGGCACAAAAGCTTAATTCGGACACCTTCCATACATGAAAGTAGTAGATGCATAATACACATTGTCTATAGAGCTTCAGGGGTGTAGTGGACGCGGGACGCGGGACGCGGGACACGGGGATACGCCCACTTCTCCTGAAGTGAGATTTAAAAATGAACAATTCTGTCCGTGTTTCGAATACAAAAAGGGGGTTGACATGCTAAGTTGCCTTATTAATTGATGACCTCACAAATCGCGTACCCCCACTTTAAAAATCCCACAGTGTGCTCTATATACTACATATGAAGAGTTCAAATGCAAAACCCCTTAAGTGCCATTTCAGAAAATAATCTTAATTAATTTTTATTTAATACAAAGCTATCAAAATTGCATATTTTTTATTTTATTTATGTAATATAACTATTTATATGTATTATCATGAATGTAAACCAAACCAACAACGGGGTTCTATCAAAATATAGAAGTGCAGGTCTTCAGAAATGGAGGTTTTGCATCTGAACTCTTCATATATTTTCCTGCTCATTTGTCCTTTGCCCATCAGAGCCCTGCTGTTCTGTGCCCGCCTAATCTTGCGTTGCCATGGAGAATAGCAGATGCTGTTGCCTAGACGATGCTTCTCTATTTATGGCCTGATTGCATGTAATGGCCTGGGCCCTGATACGCTTGAGTGAATGAAAGTGAAAAGAAAGTGAAAGAGAAAGCCCATTGGGAAACTCCAACTCCCATTGTCATTGTGACACAGCACTCCACAGCACACAAGTGCACACTGCACACTGCACACAAGGAAATTGCATTTGTCCCTCACCTGTGCAAGGGGGCAGCCCTCAGAGGCGCCCCATGGGGAGCAGTGCGGTGGGACGGTACCATGCTCAGGGTACCTCAGTCATGGAGGAGGATGGGGGAGAGCACTGGTTGATTACTCCCCCCACCAACCTGGCGGGTCGGGAGTCGAACAGGCAAACCTCTGGGATGCAAGTCTGACGCCCTAACCGCTCACCCATGACTGCCCAGTATGAAATGAATGGAATGAAGGCCCTGGTCTCTATGAGACTCACCCCTTCAATTAAATCTTATCAAGTAATACAGTAGAGTATTAGCCCAATACTGAAGGAAATCAAAGGGATAAAAAAACATATGTTTTAATAATAAAAATGTATTGAATAAATATGAATTATGAACATAAATATTTGTAAAGACACATGGGGGAAGGGTTGTAGTATTGTCTGACGTGTGTGTGTGTGTGTATGTACTGCTATGCATAGTTTATGTGTGTTTGTCTTGAAGGTATTATGCCGCTATTGACGCCAAGAAGGAGCGGACGAGCAAGCACGCCCAGTCTTTCGGAACCAAGAACACGTCTCAGAACACCACGCCAAACCAGGTCACCACCTCACCTGTTGTTTTATGTGCTTTTACATTAAATTACATTACATAGCATTTAGCAGACGCCTTTGACCAAACCGACTTCCAAGGAGAAAATGTAAGCAAGAACAGGGTAAGGTACAGTGTACAGTTGCAACACTGACAACATTGTCCAACACAAATTAAAGATGACGTAGCAAAAACATTCATTTAAAAAGTGACAAAAAGTAAACAAAGACTGTAAGGCATAGTGTGCAGTTACAACACTGACAGCATTGTCCAACACATGGTACAAGAATGTAGCATAAAATACTTGTCTGTCGCCACCTTAAATCAGTGGTTTTCACTTTTTTTGAGCCTAGGCACATCTTTTTTGAGGACAGAATGGCATGGCAAACCACCAATTCTGAATGTTAACCAAAAATAAAACCCTATTGCCTATATTCAACAATATAAAGTCATTCTATAAGTTTCCACGGCACACAAGATGATCGCTCACGGCACACTAGTGTTCCCTGGCTCAGTGGTTGCAAAACACTGCCTTAAATGATGCAAGATCATCACCTGTAATGAAATCCTTTGTTGTTGTTTCCCATGTCTTTCGGAGAAGTGTAGTCTGAGGTGATCGTTAGATCTGGTTTGATTGCTCCTTTCATAAGTTGACAAGATATCGTGACATTAGGAATAACACATTGCAACATGTGGTCAAATTAAGAAACACCGTTAGACTTCAGTAGACACATGTCAGAAATAAATTTAAATAAAAAATCATATTGTCAAAGAAATGACGTGACATTCTCCTAGAAAAGATATAAATAATTTGTATAGTTGTATTTCAGTTTCTCTCAACCTTCCTCTCAATATTGTTTTTTGGTTTGATTTATTGGTCTTTACTACCAGCCAAATGGAAATTTCCCCAGCATTTGGCCAGTTGTCTGGTGTTAATTTAGAGCCCTGGATATTTTGTTCTTATTTCCTATCCATATTGTTACTTTGGGTCTATATTGTGCTTATTTCCTGTCTATATTGTTGTTACTTCCTGTATATAGTGTGGTTACTTCCTGTCTATATTGTTGTTACTTCCTGTATATATTGTGCTTATTTCCTGTCTATATTGTCGTTACTTCCTGTATATATTGTTGTTACTTCCTGTATATATTGTTGTTACTTCCTGTATATATTGTGCTTATTTCCTGTCCATCTTGTCATTACTTCCTGCAGGACAAGGCGGTGTGGTTGACGCTCCTCAACTTCCTGTCTCAGCGTCAGCAGACGCCCGTGGTGGCCTTCACCTTCTCCCGTACGCGCTGTGACGACAACGCGCGCTCGCTTGGCACCCTGGACCTGACCAGCGCCACCGAGAAGAGCGAGGTCCACTCCTTCTTCCAGAGGAGTCTCAGTCGCCTCAGGGGCGCAGACCGACAACTACCTCAGGTACCCTGTGTGTGTGTGTGTGTGTGTGTGTGTGTGTGTGTGTGTGTGTGTGTGTGTGTGTGTGTGTGTGTGTGTGTGTGTGTGTGTGTGTGTGTGTGTGTGTGTGTGTTTGTGTGCGTGTCTGTGTGTGTGTGTGTGTGTGTGAGCGAGAGAGAGAGAGACAGACACAGAGAGAGAGAGACAGACACAGAGAGAGAGAGACAGACAGAGAGAGAGACAGACAGACACAGAGAGAGAGAAAATACTAGAGTTTATTTGCAAAATAGTGCATCCACCATTTTTTATCTATTGCATTTGATTATCGGAAATGACTGTTCAGACTGTTCATCTATGTGTGAATTCTTGCCATTCATATTTTGAGAACATACTTTTTCCACCTATATAAAATGTATTTTGCAATGCAATGCAATGGAATGCCCAATACAAACATGTCAATTTCCCAACACTCTACAAAATGGAGATACATCGTTTTGCAAATAAACTCTTCATGGACCCTGCACCTGTACTTGAAACCTGCAAATCAGCACTTGATTGTATATTTCTCTATAATGCATCTATTGTGGTCTGGTGTTGTTGTGTTTTAGATCCTGCTGATGAGGGAGTTGCTGAAGAGAGGCATCGGGGTCCACCACAGCGGCATCCTACCCATCCTCAAGGAGGTCATAGAGATGCTCTTCTCCAGAGGACTCGTCAAGGTGGGTATTGGTTACAGTCCCTAAAGCACACACATGACACATACACTTAGAGATGTTACAGGGTATTGGTTACAGTCCCTAAAGCACACACATGCATCCTCAAAGAAGTTATAGAGATGCTCTTCTGCAGAGGACTCATCAAGATGGTATTGGTTACAGTCCCTGAAGCACACACATGCATCCTCAAGGAGGTGATAGATATGCTCTTCTCCAGGGGACTCTTCAAGGTGGGACACATTACATTACATTATACTTATTTTACACTTATCTGTCTTCACAGCGGAATTCTCTTTTCTGATTGGCTGATGGGGTGACCATTAATTCAGTGCAACCAATCAGGCGTCAAGCGTGTGACTAAAGCCGGGCATACACTGTGCGATATTTTCACTCGTGGGTCTTAAGCTTCTGCTCACACTGCACAATGGAATTTCACTGTTTAAAAGTTCACAACTCACGACTCACGTCCTCACACTACACGAGCCGACAGTCGGATGCGAGCGAAATGCTTCCACCGTACGACGCGACAGGCATGTTTCCCCGGTCTGCAGAGGAGGGAACATGCGCACCTGAGGTGGAGATGAGGTCGCGCTCAACAGCGAATCGCACGGCCCTATTGATTTGTGCATGTGAAGTGTCAAATCGGGTCGTAGCACTGCTTTAACTGTGCGATTTACGCACGAGCCACGACCAGAATTTCAAACCGTTTTGATTTTCTTGCGACCCTGCGATTGCACGATCGTGAGGCGAAATCTCTTGTCGTTACCCCATGTACACTGCACGATGCGAGACTCACGATTGACCTGCGATTGAGCAAGAAATCGCCCCGACTCTCAAAAAGTCGTGCGAGTGCCAAATCGGGGCAAAATCGGGGCAAAAGTCGCACAGTGTAAGCCCAGCTTACGTTAGACGCAAATAGAATCCTTGTTTGGAAAGCGGACGGTATCTAAAGGATAGCGCTGTTGAAACCATGCATATCGTCTTCAGGCCTTTCACTGAAGCTGTTTTCGAAGGATGAATGAGCTTATTGTCAATTCTCATCGAAAACTCATGCTCTCTTCTTCATTTATGCATTCCCAAGCACTTACTGTGTACACACACACACATACATTCCCTCACTTTCACATTCCCATACACACACTTACTTCTTCTTCTTCTTCTTCTTCTCTCTCTCTCTCTCTCTCTCTCTCTCTCTCTCTCTCTCTCTCTCTCTCTCTCTCTCTCTCTCTCCCCCCCCCCTCTCCCCCTCAGGTTCTGTTTGCTACAGAGACGTTTGCCATGGGGGTGAACATGCCTGCCAGGACGGTGGTGTTTGACTCCATCCGCAAGCACGACGGCACCGGCTTCAGGAACCTCCTGCCTGGTAAGAAGCTCAGCAGACACATGGACCTCACATATACAATACAATACAACAGGGGTGGGGAACCTTTTCCTTTCGATGGGCCACTTCAAATTCCTCCAAGGGCCGTAAAAGTCCTCAGAGGGCCGTAGTATGAACACAAACCAGGATTTCCCCCGACACTTAAGGCCTATATTGAAGGCAGCCACCTTTAAAACAGACCCCACCTACTCTAGGTCCCCTGAATATAACGTAGTTGTATTGCAAATGTGATTTCTAAGATTCCTTTAATAAATGTCATTTTCATGTGATGCTGCATAACATTGAAATTGTGTCGGGGGCCGGATAAAAAGGCCTCAAGGGCCGCAAACGGCCCTCCAGACATAGGTTCCCCACCCCTGCAATACAATATGTATGTTTATATAGCCCAGTATCACAACTATGAAGGCTTTAGGAACCTCCTGCCTGGTAAGAAGATCACACGTGAACCTCACACATGAGCCTCCTCTTCCTCAATAGGAGTATTCAGACAGAGAACCGGACGTAATGGAGCTATGGCATTGGACAGGGGCCAGTGATTCATTTATTTTCGATACTTAACAATGCCCCGCGATTCGATTAAATCGCCGGCCGATACATCGATACATTTCGATAATTATGTACACCCCTAGTCACCACCTATCGCCTCGTTACCGCTTCCCAACAGAAAATAATGGAACGCCTTTTTCTTCATCGCCTCGCATGTAAAATCCGTCTTTTTTTGTACCAGCGACTGAAGCTCTTGAGACACTGCTCTGTAAACCTCAGAGCTGTTGTTGTTGTGCTTCAAAACACTGCCTGGCTCTCTGCGTCATTTCATCTTTTGAAATTGTTTAGTGTACCAGGAAATACTGGGAACAAAACATTGTTAATGGCATTACAGAAATTAAATGAGTCATGATAAGCCAGCGCTGCGTTCCCATTGGGATGCTAAAATTGTCCTTCCAGGTAGAACTGAGAACAGGGAGGGGTGGGGGGTGAAGGACCAGGTGTTTGGCAAACGATGAAGAGAGAAAGAGTGTGTGTGCTGTGTGTGTGTGTGTTTTGGCAGATGATGAAGGCTGTGTGTGTGTGTGTGTGTGTGTGTGTGTGTGTGTGTGTGTGCGTGTGCGTGTGCGTGTGCGTGTGCGTGTGTGTGTGTGTGTGTGTGTGTGTGTGTGTGTGTACTGTACACTGTATGTGAGTGAGACTGGACGTGTGTGTATGTGTGTGTATCACTGATCTGTTTGTTTTCAGCTGTCTTAGAGTCACAGAAGCACAGAGTGACAAAGACACACTATGGTAGACAGCAGCCAGGCCCCTTTGATGCTCTCTGATGCAATCACAAAGCCATGTAATTAGTTTTAGAGTGTGTGTGTGTGTGTGTGTGTGTGTGTGTGTGTGTGTGTGTGTGTGTGTGTGCGTGTGTGTGTGCGTGTGTGTGTGTGTGCGTGTGTGTGTGGTTGTGTGTGTGTGTGTGTGTGTGTGTGTGTGTGTGTGTGTGTGTGTGTGTGTGTGTGTGTGTGTGTGTGTGTGTGTGTGTATGCGCGTGCCAGCCAATGTTTGCTTGTGAGTTTTTGTTTTTTGTTTTGCATGGGCCTTCAATCTAAGATCTAGCATGTCTTAGCGTATCAGTAGACCTTCTCATATGGTTTTGTTACAATATCAGTAAAATCATTGCTAAACTTTTTCATCAGGGACCTCCTTTTGGACTTTTTGTGCAATGTTCCATCATGTAACATTGTGTTCTGCCACTGTATACATAATTAGCAAGTACAGTGTATGAACAGTTTGATTATATAGAGCAGCGTTCTCAACTTATTTTTCTCTAAGGGACAAATTTTGTAGAGCAAGTGAGGCTGCGAGCCAAATCAACACCCCAATGAAATGAGAAACAAGTTAGATGTCTGGACAGAGGACAGATTTTCACTTTTCCGTTTTCCCTTCTTGTCTATGTCTGTTATGAGACTGTTAGCATAAGATCTAACTCTCTAGAGATATGACTAACTGAAGTTTTAGTGATCGAAAATCACACACATTTATGTTTTCATTTGTCCTGACCTCATGCCGGGCCAAATGTTTGTCATGCCTGGGCCGGATTTGGCCCACGGGCCTTTGTTTGGAGACCAAGGATGTAGAGTTTCATGTTGTACATCAGAGTTCGAGTTCAAGTCCCTGTGCATACGCTCTCAGCAACCTAGGTGCAGGTGTGAGGAAGGAAATGTTGATCTAAGACGAAAGTTCAGGAAACAACGAACCTGATGACGCACTGGCTGAAACGCGTTGTTCGCTCCAAGAAATAAGATAAGGAGGAAAAAAAGAAGAACAGTAAGCAGTGTGCAGTGTGTAATGAAAACGAAACAAATTAAAGTGTTGCTCCATAGAGACTAAACAGGGAGAGAAGTGAGAAGGGAGAGAGATGAAGGAGTAGGTTAAAGCCTGCACATCCAAAAAACCCTGGGAGCAGGAACATCAAATGACAAGATAAAAAAGAAAAAAACAATTGGTAACGCTTTAGAATAAGGTTCTTCTAATAAGCATTTATAGTCACTAGTAAGCAGGTAGTAATACCCTTACAAGTGCCCAATAACATGCTTATTGACTTTGTTAACATGCTTATTAACGTTGTTAACATCTGATGATTAACTTTATTTGAGTAAAAGCATGAAAATCGGTACACATGGCAGCCATCTTGAAAATGTAGTTTTTTCGCGACGCCTCCATATCTAGTATTAGTCAGCATATCAAGATGGATATGTGTACCGATTTAAATAATAAGACTAAAAAACTAAACCACTATAAACACATAATAAGCAGCTTATAAGATGTCAACAAAGTAAATAAGCATGTTATTGGGCACTTGTAAGGGTATTACTACCTGATTACTAGTGACTATAAAATACCAAAAAGTCTGCTCCCACTGTTTTATGTTTATACGTAAGGGTGTTCACCCGAAAGGTTATGCATAGAACATAAAGTGGGAGCAGAAAAATCCTGGTTGAAGCGAAGAGAGAGATGAACATAACAAAGACCGGAGAGGAAGTGAGAGAGCATAGAGGATTTGCAAGTAGCAGTTTCACAGGCACAGTCCAAACCAGCATGAGCGTGAACAGGCACAGTAGTCAGACTGAAGGGGTAGAGCACATACCGGTAATTAAATAATCTGGGGGCCGTGGGGGGGTGCAAGGGGCACTGCAGAAAATTGGAAGGAAAAGTATGGCAAAATAAAACAATAATTTAATACATTGAATAACTTACTATGTAGGCTATATAAAATAGACCACAAATAAGCTAAACAATGTTCCTTTGGTTAAGAACTGCATTTTAATAGCCTTATCTATTGCATCTCTAAACATCACTACTATTATCGTTATTTGGGGGAAGTTACTAACAAACCTAGACTAGTTGTGAAAAGGGTTACGATGCACAGAAAAACATAGTGTGACATGATCCATGTAATTATGGGGAATCTACCTGTGTATGGGGGGGCGGGGTTTTTTTTTGGGGGGGGGGGGGGGGCTTGTCATAGTAAAGTTTGGGAACCCCCGCATGAATAGAAGCATGGGGGAAGAGCGAGGGATGAACAAAATTAATTTCCATTGCTATGCTGATGACACCCAGCTCTATTTATCTGGCAAACCCTCTGACACTCTCCCTCCCCCCTCCCTCACCACCTGTCTTTCTGAAATCAAATCCTGGTTCACCTCAAATTTTTTGAAACTGAATTCGAACAAAACTGAAGTCCTACTTATAGGCACCAAATCCACCTTATCCAAAGCAAATTGTTTCTACCTCCATCCTTGTACACAGTCTTGTCACCTCTCGCATTGATTACTGTAATTCTCTCCTCTTTGGTCTCCCTCAAAAATCTCTCCAGAAGCTCCAACTGGTCCAGAACCCGCATCATAACTAAAACCCCTTCCTGTCACCATATTACCCCTGCACTCCAACATCTCCACTGGCTCCCTATCAAATTTAGAATTCACTTTAAAATACTTCTCCACACCTTCAAGGCTATCCACAATCTTGCCCCTCCTTATCTATCTAATCTTATTCACATTGCTATTCCCTCCCGCCCCCTCCGTTCCTCTTCCTCCATTCTCCTCTCTGTCCCTTCTGCCCGTCTCAGCACCATGGGGAACAGAGCTTTCAGTTGCTCTGCTCCTCAGCTGTGGAATGCGCTTCCCCCTGACATCCGCAACATTGAGTCTTTACCCCTGTTCAAATCAAGACTTAAAACTCATCTATTTCAATTAGCCTATTCTTTATGATTCTTTAACTCTATTTTGTTTTATTTTATTTTTATTTATTTTCTATATATTTATTTTTTGTTTACAATCTGTTTATCTGTCTTGTTTTATTTTGCCTCTCTCTGTACAGTGTCCTTGAGTTTTTTGAAAGGCGCTTTTAAATAAAATTCATTATTATTATTATTATAATGTAACTGGAGATAAGAGGAAGTGAGAGAGCGTTGATGATTTGCAAGTAGCAGTTTCACAGGCACAGTCCAGATCAGTGTGAGCGTGAACAGGCACAGTCACACTGAAGGGGTTTGAAAAGCGCATAATTAAATAATGTGCAGCGATGTGCAGAATACAGCAGCTCTAGGGCTGTAACGATATTGTATCGAACCGAGAAATCGTGATACACAGAGTCACGATACTGTATCGCGATACAAGGAGGCAGTATCGTGATACGTCCTTTTAACGTTTTGATACTGATCAGCCCAGAAAACAACCACATGATATGAAGTGGTAGTGCTTCCAAGCATGATAATTATTATATAGAAACAGCCTCTTGTAACCTATTCTACCTATAAACTATCATAGTTTTTAGTCATACAGTTTATAATGTTGGCAAATGTGAAATCGTGGGGTGTATCGAACCGTAGGTCATGAATCGTTATACAAACCGAATCGTGAGTTGAGTGTATCGTTACAGCCCTAAGCAGCTCACTGCTTTAGTCAGGAGGGGGGGAGCCTGGCTGGGTTACTCATCTATTGAGGGAATGCATGGTAAAATGTGACTATATTACAATCACAATAAAATGCATGGCAAAATGTGATTGGATTGCTTTGAGTGATTGTAAAATGTGACTGTATTCCAGTAACAGTAGAATGCATGGTGAAATGGGACTGTATTCCAGTGACAGTAGAATGCATGGTGAACTGTGACTGTATTCCAGTGACAGTAGAATGCATGGTGAAATGTGACTGTATTCCAGTGACAGTAGAATGCATGGTGAAATGTGATTGTATTCCAGTGACAGTAGAATGCATGGTGAAATGTGATTGTATTCCAGTGACAGTAGAATGCATGGTGAAATGTGATTGTATTCCAGTGACAGTAGAATGCATGGTGAAATGTGACTGTAAAGGCCAATTTATACTTATTGGCGCTGACGGTTGCAAAGCCTCTGCAACCGCCTCTGCGTGACCACGCCCCCCGCGCAGAGGCTCTGCAACCGTCGTCGCGCGCCTCAAGAAAATCCTGACTACGCGTCAAACGGTTGCGAAGGTCGCAGAGAAAAGTCGCTGTGATTGTTCGTCTCACTACTTCCCTGTTCTCGTGGCTGCACAATTTTCCGGTAGTTTACGAGAGCCAGACTGTAAATATTCTGTGAAATGCGAACGCTTTCTTTCTAGTGTGGGTAAATAAATGACGCTACAATGACTAAACTAGTAACAAGTAACAAACAAGTAACAAACAAACAATACATCAGTTTAGCACTCGCGGCACAATGCCTGCAGTCTGACTACTGTGCTGTAGCCTTGTAGCTATGTAGCCAAATGTGGCTAACGACATGAGACCTCGTGCGCAGATCTATAGCATCAACAGTGGTTAGCGACCAGAACCAACGGGCGCCGTTGCTGAACTATAATCTGCCCCGACTGCCCCACGCAGCTGCCCCTATGTACACTGTGTGCTTGCGGGAGAGTATATTTAGATGTAATGTAATGCAAATGAAAAGTGAAAGCCCAACCTGGAAACCCCTACTCCCATTGTTTTCGCGAGAATGGGGTAGAGCACTGGTTGATTCCTCCCCCCATCAACCTGTCGGGTCAGGAGTTGAACCGGCAAACTTTAGGCTACTTGTTTGATGCCCTAACCGCTTACCTATGACTGCCCTAATGTGTTTGCAGGCGAGTATATTCAGATGGCTGGTCGTGCTGGTAGGAGGGGCTTGGATGCCACGGGCACCGTCATCATCCTGTGCAAGACGGGCGTCCACGAAATGTCAGACCTGCACGTCATGATGCAGGTCAGTCACACACATATCTACCTGTTTCAAGTCTAGTCAAGTCAAGAGTACTTTATTGTCAAAAGTCTATGTAACAGGGTTAGCAGCACAGAAGTTTGAAAGTGTCTCCAATGTGCAGTTGAACTAAAACTTATATTAGACATTGCGAATAATCTCTCTCACTCTCTCTCTCTCTCTCTCCCTCCCCATCTCTCTCTCTCTCTCTCTCTCTCTCTCTCTCTCTCTCTCTCTCTCTCTCTCTCTCGCTCTCTCTCACTCTCTCTCTCTCTCTCTCTCTCTCTCTCTATCTCGCTCTCTCTCGCTCTCTCTCTCTCTCTCTCGCTCTATCTTGCTCTCTCTCTCTCTCTCTCTCTCTCTCTCTCTCTCTCTCTCACACACACTCTCTCTCTCGCTCTATCTTGCTCTCTCTCTCTCTCGCTCTATCTTGCTCTCTTTCTCTCACTCTCTCGCTCTCGCTCTCGCTCTCGCTCTATCTTTCTCTCTCTCTCTCTCTCTCTCTCTCTCTCTCTCTCTCTCTCTCTCTCTCTCTCTCTCTCTCTCTCTCTCTCTCGCTCTCCACTATATAGAGTGTACACTACATACAAGGACATATCATTGTTGTCCAGCAGAGACCTTATATCTCTACAATTTGTTTTATTCTTTTATATTCATTTGATGAATTCAAAATATGAATCAGTCCTACTGGCCAGGCTCTGTGAGCATGTCTATGGTAGATTGGTTATCTGTAAATGAATAAGTTTAAAAAACACACACACACAATGAAAAGTGGAGATGCAAGGTTCTCTGCCTGACAGGGACTATATATTATGTAGGTATGGCACATGCAATAGCCACATATGGTCAGGCCCATGTTTTTCACCTCCTCTGCCGATGTCCTTTTCCTATTCACCACCTCCTCTGTCAATGTCCTTTTCCTTTCCACCTCCTCTGTCAATGTCCTTTTCCTTTTCAGCACTCTAATAGCTGATGCCACTCTTGCTCTCTTCATATGCAGACAGTACAGTAACGCAGTGTTTCTCAACAGGGGTGCCGGGGCACCCTGGGGTGCCGCAGGCCCCCCTCAGGGGTGCCGTGGAAACGTGGTTGATAAAGAAATTATGTAATATAATACATATTTGTCTAAATTGATAAATTAATGCTAGTCAGTGGAGTCTTTCATCTGCCTTGTACGCACAATAAAGTAAATATAGGTCGCCCCAGTCAGCTGCAACTTCGAACGTAGGTCGTGTGATGTCTTCAAATGTGTTACATTTCTAATCTTGTGTGGTATTGGATGCGATACCATGTTACGGCTTGTTGGTTTGGGGTGCCTTGGAATTTTTTCAGGAATTGAAAGGGTGCCTTGCCTAAAAAAAGGTTGAGAAACACTGCAGTAACGCAAGTGGGAGAGTGGGTGACTCACTAAAATGGTCTCACCTACACTGTTTATTTTTAGCCTGTCTGAGAGCACACATTCACACAGACACACACACACGCGCACACACACACACACACGCACACACACACACACACACACACACACACACACACACACAGCTGAGCCGTCCATGAGCCTGTAAGAGAGCTCACTAGCTGCTCTGAATAAATTCATAAAGTAATAATAATAATAAAAATAATAGCTACGAATATGACTCACGCTGACTCAGTAATGAAGGTTAGGATGGCTATTTTTTTAATGGCACAACCACCACCGCTAATGTGTTGACATTGACATTACTGAAAGTTGCTCTGGACCGCTAAGTGAAAGGTAATTTTAGTGCTATTATTTGAAGTGCCTCTACAAGACACAGCATTAGCACATAACCGCAGCATAAACGCTCTGGCTGTTTTTGTATCATTCTGGTGTTCTGTCGTTCTTGTAGTGCTCTAGTAGTGCTGTACATTTACAGTACAGGCTCTTTACTGGACATTTACAGTAATAATAATAATATTTGTATTTGTATAGCACTGTATCATACAAGGCATGTGCTTAACAAATGGGAAAAAACATCATTGTTAGAGATGGATTTAAAAGGAGAGGTATAGAGGAGAGGCAGAAATAGCAGGAAGGCAGAGGAAGAAGAGATAGATAGAGATTGTAGAGTCATAAGGTCAACGTAGGTTAGGACCAGGATTCTTAGAGGCGTAAGGTCCATAGTGGCTGGGTCTAGCATAAGTCATAGATAGTCACACAGAGATTGGGCGCTCAGGTGCGGCCCCTGGTGGTATCAGGGGTGAGGAAAAACTCCCTTTCGCTTGAATCAGTACACGCTCTTTACTGTACGTTGACAGTACATGTAGCACATTTATAGTGAGTTTGTGTCATTCCTTCCCCCTTACTTTGATTAAACAAAGTGTGCATGTGTGTCTGCGCATGTGTATGTGTGTCTGTCTGTGTGTGTTTGCTGTGTTTTCTTCTGTGTGTGTGTGCGTGTGCGTGTGCGTGTGCGTGTGTGTGTGCGTGTGTGTGTGTGTGTGTGTGTGTGTGTGTGTGTGTGTGTGTGTGTGTGTGTGTGTGTGTGTGTGTGTGTGTGTGTGTGTGTGTGTGTGTGCGCGTGTGTGTGTTTTTTTTTCTGTCTGTGGGTGTCATAAAGGAGGGTGAAGTGTGACTGAGTCACCAGGGCCCCATGTACTGTATATAGAGTTCAGATGCAAAACCCCCTAAGTGCCTTTTCAGAAAATAATCTGAAATTTTATTTAATACAAAGCTATCAAAATTGCATATTTTTTATTCTATTTATGTAATATAACTATTTATATGTATTATCAAGTACATGAATGTAAACCAAACCAACAACGGGGTTCTCTAAAAAATAGAACTGTTAGGTCTTCTGAAGTGGAGTTAGGGGGTTTTGCATCTGAACTCTTCATATGTAGATACATGAGATGGCGAAAATTGAAAAAATTCTTAACCGGCTACTGAGACTCATTAACCAGTGGTTAACCGCTTAACCAGTAATCTTAAATTATACAACGTTCGCGTGCCTGATATGCACAGCACTGATTTATTTTTTTTATTTTTTTTCACATAAGCCTTTTTTTTTTGCTGCGCAGACAGGACCTGCCATGTCCAGCCACTGTTGCCAGATGGAAAATGCTGAATTATCGTACTAAAACCTCAAAATTATCGGGTTTTTTTTTTGGGCTTTTTGGGAGGAAATTATTATTATAATTATTATTATTATTACAACCGGTTAACCGGTGGCAGAAAAAATTTAAGTTTTTAAGTTAGTTGATCCGGTTGACTATCAGTTAAACGGTTGTCGATTAACATCCTTAGTAGGTATATGCCTGGGGGGGTCCATGGGAGCTGATTGTATATACAGGTGGGGCCCCCAATTTGCTGCTACGCCCCTGCCTGTCCTGTGAGTCACCCTTGCTATGACTGAAGTGTGTGTTTGTGTGCATATCTCCTGTGTGTGTGTCTGTTTGTGTGCGTATCTCCTGTGTGTGTGTGTGTGTGTGTGTGTACACTGTATATGTGTCTCCTGTGTCCCCCCAGGATAAGCCCACAGTGCTGCTGTCCCAGTTCTCACCTACACTGTATATTTGTGTGTGTGTGTGTGTGTGTGTGTGTGTGTGTGTGTGTGTGCGCGTCCCCTCAGGGTAAGCCCACAGTGCTGCAGTCCCAGTTCCGGTTGACCTACACCATGATCCTGAACCTGCTGAGGGTGGAGGCCCTACGCGTCACCGACATGATGAGAAGGAGCTTCTCCGAAAGCCACCGAGACACACAGGTAAACACATGATGAAAGTCCAACTCCAACTCCCATTGTCATTGTGACACAGCACTCCACAGCATACAAGTGAACACTGCATATAATGAAATTGCATTTATGCCTCACCCGTGCAACTAATCACACCTCTCTCTCTCTCTCTCCTCCACAAGGCTCAGGAGACGCGCATCTCTCAGCTGAAGAAGACTATCTCAACGCTGCCCCCTATGGACACGGAGGGACAAATGTGCGACCTGCTGCCGTACTACCACACACTCACCGAGCTGCGAATCACCTCACAGGCTCTACAGGTAAACACACACACACACACACACACACACACACACACACACACACACACACACACACCCTCACCGAGCATACGTACAGTGGTGCTCATATGCTCATATTATCACCAAATATGAAGGATTACACAAAACCTTTTTTTTGACTCGTTGCTAGTGACTGGCTTAAGATATTTATTAGCATTTTTTTGTGTTTACTTTTTCAAAAGCATGATCACAACCCAAACTACCCAAATGACCCTCTTCAAAAGTTTACATACCCTAGTTTCTGATGCTGAATATGGCCCTGTTTAACATCAGGGACCACTCTAAATTGTTTGTGGTAGTTGTGGATAAGGCTCTTAATGTTCTCAGATGACAAACAGCACATTCTTCCTGGCAGAATAGTTATTTCCTATAATATCTTTGGGTGTCTTGCTGGAACCTGAGTGGCTCAATGATGTTGAGATCAGGAGAGTGAGATGGTCGCTCAAAAACCTTCATTTTATTCTATCTGAAGCTAATGACGGGTTGATTTGGCTTTCTGTGTCGAAATATTGTCATGTTGGCACTGTTGGAATTTCAATTCAGAAATGCAATATGAGGGGGTTTGGTTGGAATCAAGCCATCGGGCAAGGGAATCATTGCATTGCAATGATCATTGCAAGGGAAATTGTTCAGGAGGCATAGGACAACCAAAAAATAACTTTAGGTGAAATATAGGACAACATGAAAAAATGTTTTAAACTGTACAGCAAAGAGGCACTTGAGGAAAGATGGGCTGTTGGGGGTTGCCAGGAGAAACCCATTACTAAAAAAATGCAAACATGTTATTTTGCATATGATACACCAAATAGCATAGTGAGAAGCATCAGAATGCCTGTGACAAAGTCATTTGGATAAATTAGATCAATATGGAACTTTTTTCAGCCACTATTAACAGTACCATTTGGAGAACAGTCAACGGAGCCTATGATGAAAGTTACCATGCCCTTCTGTGAAACATGGTCATGGACCACTGATGTCATGGGGACATTTGAGTTACAAATGCACTATACTTTTGGTCCATACTCGCAGAATGATGAATACATTGCCCTGTGGAAAATACTGGAGGAAACTTCTCATCAGCCTTGAAAATGCACATGGTCCATTGTTTGGACATGCCAACATGACAATATTTCAACACAGAAAGCCAAATCAACCCGTCATTAGCTTCAGAAAGAATAAAATGAAGTTTTTGAGTGACCGGCTTACTCTCCTGATCTCAACATCATTGAGCCATTCAGGGGAAACCTCAAATGTGAGGTTCCAGCAAGACACCCAATAATTTTATAGGAAACAACCATTCTGCCAGGAAGAATGTGCTGTTTTGTCATCTGAGAACATTAAGAGCCTTATCCACAGCTACCACAAACAATTTAGAGCGGTCCCTGATGTTAAACAGGGCCATATTCAGCATCAGAAACTAGGGTATGTAAACTTTTGAACAGGGTCATTTGGGTAGTTTGGGTTGTGATCATGCTTTTGAAAGAGTAAACACAGAAGATTGCTAATAAATATCTTAAGCCAGTCACTAGCAATGAGTGAAAAAAAAGGTTTTGTGTAATCCTTCATATTTTGTGAGAAATTTAAGAAAGTGTATAATCTGCTGGGGTATGTAAACATATGGGCACCACTGTACATGCACAAACAAACCAGGGCTTGACATTAAAGTTTTCAGTCACCGGACACTGTGGCTAGTGGTTTTCTGGAAATTTACACCATACACTCACACAACCTTTTTAAGCTGTTCAGCACCTCACAGACTCGACAGGTACACACTCAGATGTATACACCGTGCAGTACAAAAAATGTGAAAACGTGTTCTGTACAAAATGGAGAAATTGGTTTTCGACATTCAACGTGTTAACAGTTGTGCTCCATTTCTCCTTGCTCCTCACACCCACCACAGGAGGCCGTGATGGAGTCGGTGACGGGGCTCAAAGCTCTCTCCGTGGGCCGAGTGGTCATCGTCAACAGCAGCCAGCACCACAACGCTCTCGGGGTCATTCTACAGGTCAGACCATGACACGTTACATACGGAATAGGATAGAATAGAATGGATTAGAATGGAATGGAATAGAATGGAATGGAACGGAATGGAATGGAATGGAATAGCACAGAATGGAATAGAATAGAATAGAATAGAACGGAATAGAATAGAACGGAACGGAATAGAATAGAATGCCTTTTTTCATACAGAAAAGAATAGAACACATGTGCAATGAATAAAATAATGAATTCCATTCAGACACATGGCTAACACTTTCTATGAAGCTTGTACTGCATATTGTCATCAAACAAAAACAAATCTCTCTCTTTCATGCTTGTACACACATGGCTCTCTCTCTCTCTCTCTCTCTCTCTCTCTCTCTCTCTCTCTCTCTCTCTCTCTCTCAATTCAATTTCAATTTTCAATTCATAGAAGCTTTATTAGCATGACAAAAAATATTTCGTATTGCCAAAGCATTGGTTGGAGATACATTGGTAATGACATTATAATAAAATAAGTTTTGAAACAAACAAACAACAAATTACTGTCTCTCTCTGTATCAGGTGTCTAACGATGCTGTGAATCGCACCTTCACAACGCTGATCATCTGTGAGAAGGGGAATGAGGAGCCGAAAGGAGAAAGTGATCAGAGCAGCGCGCGGTCTCAGGTCTACACCGCCGCTCTCTTCATCCCAGAAGGTCAGTTACACACACACACACACACACACACACACACACACACACACACACACACACACACACACACACACACACACACACACACACACACACACACACACACACACAAACACACACACAGGTCTACACCACTGCTCTATTCATCCCAGAAGGTCAGTTACACACACACAGGCACACACACACACACACACACACACACACTCACACATACATACACTCTCTCACACACACACACACACACACACACACACACACACACACACACACACACACACACACACACACACACACACACACACACACACACACACTGGTTGTTTGTTTGTTTGTGTTTGTTGTTGTTTATTTTTTGTGTGTTTGTGTTGTCTCCTCAGGTCCCTGCAGTCACACGGTTCAGAAGCTGAAGCCTCATGAGATCTCTGGCATCACCACCAAGAGCCTGAAGGTCATGCCAGAGCGCATTATCGACAACTACCACAAGAGGCAGCAGCCGCGCTTCAAGTCAGTACTGTTATTATAATATAATAATAATAAACTGTATATGCAATATAGTATATAGACCCTGAAGGTCATGCCGTAGTGCATTATAGACAACTACCACAAGAGGCAGCAGCCGCGCTTCAAGTCAGTACTGTTGCTCCCTACAGTTTTGATACATTAGACATTGGGCTCGTTTTTGATGGAGCAGTGATACTTTTGCTATGCAGCGCGCATGCACACTTAGCCAGTTTGATGCACTCTGGTCCAGAATGCATCGCGTTGCATAGCAAAAGCATCACTGCTCCATCAAAAACGAGTCCATTAATAATGGGTCTGTCTGTCTGTCTGCCTGTCTGCCTGTCTGTCTGTCTGTCTGTCTGTCTGTCTGTTTGTTGGTCTGTCTGAGTGTATCAGTCTCTGTCTGTTTGTCTTTCTGTCTGGCTCTGTCTGTCTTTATTCCTCCCTCTTTCTCTCTCTGTCCCTCTATGCCTGGCTCTGTTGGTCTCTTGGTTTCTGTTTTTTCAGTTTTTTTCAGTTTTTTTTGTTTATTCTTTTAAGGACATACAGCATATTTTTTTAAAATATATTCATCATAGATAAAATGCTTAACTGTGGGCATAAAAATATATTTTAATATATATTTTCTGTTGTTTTTGACTGCGGTTGTCTGAGAGAAATCCTGAAAACATCATCTTTGGTCTCTCTATAAAGTCAACTCTATCTCCTCCTCTCTTCTTCTGATCCCATAGAATGGACCCTCCGGGGCAAGCCATATCCCAGGCAACGCAGGAGCTTCTCCGATTGGCCGAGTCCAACCCTGCCGGCATGGCCACCCTTGACCCCGTGAACGACCTTCACCTGAAGGGCGTGGAGGTGGTGGAGGGCGTGATGAGGCAGCGGGTGCTGCAGGACTGCCTCAAGGACTTCAAGTGCATCCACTCGCCCACCTTCTCTGAACAGGTACTGTAATGTGCACCCCACCTTCTCAGAACAGGTACTGTAATGTGCACCCCACCTTCTCAGAACAGTATAGTAAGGTCGCCAAATTCCGCCCACTTCACCAATCACTTCATTGAAAACGTGATAATATCACTATTTCAAATACTATTTACTTATGCTATCGATAGTGGCAACTGTGTAGATAAGGTAATAAGCAATATTAGCTAACATTGGTAGCCCTTTCTATCGTAATTTGGCGATAACGTCCAGCATGTCCAAAATCTAGTTTCAGCACAATTCACCGGCGAAAGGCTCCCAATTCCGCCCGCTTGATTTCAGGTCACGTCGGTATTTCCGTTACTGTTTATTATTCCTTCATGCTATTGTGCTGATTTCGTTCACACTTGTAGTCCTGGCTTTACCGATGCAGGAACTGTGATTAGTTTGGTCGTTACTGTGGAAACGGTTGAATAATTTTGGTCCTAAAGCGAAACAGGGAAGCGGCCAGGGCGAGTTTTTAGCCAGAATGTCGTCGTGAAATTAAAGTTCCATGCTGCCGTTACGACACCCTTCATTACAATGCTGTTTATATCCGTTTGACTCGGTTTTAAATGCCATCACCGTTTGAAATGGTAAGCATACAAACTCTGTATCATGTCGATATCCATTCCTGACTTAAACAGTGGATACATAATTAACTATCATCACTTATAAGTAGGCGGGCGGAATTGGGAGACGGGCGGAATTAGGCGACTTGGCTATACTGTACTGCACTGCATCCACTCCCCCACCTTCTCAGAACAGGTACTGTACTGGGGTGAATTTCTCAAAACCAAAGTTGCTAACTACATTACCTACTTTGTTGTTTTCAATGCATTTTCCCCATTGGCAACTACCGAAGTTGCTAACAGGCTAACAACTTCTCTTTTGAGAAACTCACCCCTGCACTGCATCCCCTCCCCCCCCTTCTCAGGTACTGTGTAGCATCCACTCCCCCACCTTCTCAGAGTAGGTACTGTACTGCACTGCATCCCCTCCCCCACCTTCTCAGAACAGGTACTATACTGTACTGTGTAGCCTCCACTCCCCCACCTTCTCAGAACAGGTACTGTACTGTACTATACTGCATCCCCTCCCCCACCTTCTCAGGTACTGTACTGTACTGTACTATACTGCATCCACTCCCCCACCTTCTCAGAACAGGTACTGTAATGTGCAACCCACCTTCTCAGAACAGGTATTGTTACTGTAAATGGTAAATGGACTGCATTTATTGAGCGCCTTTCCACTCCTTCGAGCGCTGAAAGCGCTTTACATTGTATGACTCACATGCACCGACCCATTCACACTCACATCCATACAACAGTGGCCGTGCCTGCCACACAGGGTACCACCCTGCCATCAGGAGCAACTTGGGGTTAATTATCTTGCTCAAGGACGCATCGATGGGGTCAGGCAGAGTGGGACTCAAACCTGCAACCTTTGGGTTGCCGAGCAGGTACTGTACTGTGTGGCCTCCACTCCCCCACCTACTCAGAGCATTACATTACATTGCATTTGGCAGACACTTTATAACCTAAGCGACTTACAAACGAGGACATAATCATTGCATGCAGAACAGGTACTGTACTGTGTTGCCTGTGAAAAAAATTAGGGGGTGTGGGAATCACATAAAAGGGGGTGCGCAGGGAAAAAAAGTTTGGGAACCACTGGTGTAGGTAATACATTCCTCCAAGCCTTCAAACTTGTTCTTTGTCCTGGGCCTCGGATTTCCTCACGTGTCCCGCTGCCCTGTGTTTCATCCTGCTCCTCGCTGGCCTCATTGTCTCCATTTCATAATCCTCCTCTTCCTGTCGCCATTCCATCTCATCTCATCTCTGCTCTCCACTACTCCTCTATTAAAGTTACTCTCTGTCTTCCTCCTCTCATTGTCTTCATTTCCTCCCTCAGCTTTTCTTTCCCTCTTTCGTCTGGTCCCTCGCTTTCTTTCTTCTCTTCTTCACCCGCTTCTCCTCTGATGTTATAGACTCAGACTCTTTTCCCTCTTTCGTCTGGTCGTTGTTTTTCTTTCTCTCCTCTCCTCTCTTCATCACTCTCTTCTCCTCTGATACAGTAGCCCCTCCCTCCATCCTCAGCCTCCTTTTTTTCTATCTTTCGTCTGGCCCCTCGCTTTCTTTCTCTTCTCTCCTCCCTTCTTCACCCTCTTCTCCTCTGATTCAGCGTCCCTCGCTTTCTCTTCTCTCCTCCCTTCTTCGCCCTCTTCTCCTCTGATGTAGCAGCCCCTCCCTCCCTCCATCCTCTCTGTCCTCCGCTGCTCATTGTTAGTCTCATCTCTCCATCCTCTCTGTCCTCCTGTCCTCTGCTAATTCTTCATTTCATCCCTCCTGTCCTGTCCAGTTTCCTTTTTCATCCTCATGAGCTCCTGCCTAAGTGGCTCTAGAATGGAGTCTCATATTAGGCTAAGCTCATTAGAACGGATGATATATTTGAAGAGCTCTTTTCCAAAATGAGAAATATCAATTTTATAGAATGTTGGGAAATTGACATTTTTGTATTGGGCATTCCGTTGAATTGCATTACAAAATGCATTTTATAGAGGTTTAAAAAGCATGTTCTCAAAACATTTGAATGGCAAGAATTCACACATAGATGATAGGACTTCTTATCAGTCAATTCCAATATTAAAATGCAAAAAGTCAAAAATGGTGGATATAGCGTTTTGGAAAAGAGCTCTTCACTTATAACTTTGGTTAGTGGTGGGACAGCCATGGCTCAGTGGTTAGAGCACTGGCATGTAGATCAGAGGGTTGCAGGGTCAAATCCCACCCAGCACCTTATCATGAACCGGCCATCGTGTTCACACCACAAAAAATGTGAGTTTGCGAACCGCACAGTTGGTTCGCAATGCGAACTGCAAAATACTTGTTTTTTTCTCCGCGAACCGTAACTACAACGTGGCCGTCAGCAGGTTCATCTGGGTAACACAGTCACGTGTGGATAAAGTTCAGAGTCCGGTGGGTGGTTCGCAGATGAGCACTTAAATGCCGAACGCAACTGGTGCGGGCACCCGCACCGGCTCCGTTCTGGTCAGCCTGAAAACCGTAAGAGTGAGGATGCTAGCGAGGCTAAGGGCTGTGTTGTTGTTAGCCTCTGTGAGGATGTTAGCTAGAGAGGCTATGGGCTGTGTTGTTGCTAGCCTCTGTGAGGATGTTAGCGAGGCTATGGGCTGTGTGTGTTGTTGTTGCCTCTGTGTGATGAATGTGGGAGTGTTAGGCCAGACAGCGTAGAGGTTCCCCTGGCAACCGGCTGGCACAGCTGGCATTGGCAGCAACACAGGAAGAGGAGCGATGCTAAAGAGGCATCTCATTTAAAACTCATTAATCACCACACACACACACACACACACACACACACACACACACACACACACACACGTATGGATAGAAGTGGGCAGCACACACACACACATACAGTTAGAGGTGGTAACTCTCTCACACACACACACACACACACACGTACGCACGCACGGTTAGAAGTGGTAGCATACACACACACACACACGGTTTGAAGTGGTAGCACACACTCGCACACACACACACACACACACACTCACACACACACAAGCGTGCATATACACGTATACACACATACAGTCACAGTGTCACACATACAGTTAGACTGGAATCTCACGCACACATTCAGCCACATATGCATACTAATTCTTAGACATACACACACAAACACACACACACACACACACACACTCAGTCTCCTACACACAAAAACACACAAGCACAGACACATACACACAGACACACACACACACACACACACACACACACACACACACACACACACGTGCACGCACATACCAGTACATATACAATAAACACACACAAACACACACTTAGGCGTGAACACACACTCACACACACACTCCCTGTCCCTCTCCATGGTTATTGCCATGCCAACTGGGTGGTGAGATTATACTCGTGATGACAGTTTGTGTGGCCACACGGCCGCCGTGTAGTACATGCAGCTCGAGCACAGCTGAACATCACATCCAAGAATCTCCCTCTGCCGCAATTTCATGTTCTCTTTTCAGTTTCATGTTTTCTTTTATTTTCAATTTAACTTGTAATTTTAATCATGAATATAATAGGCCTATGTGTTTTATCAGAATGAAATATTCATGTCCTCTCTTACATTTATTGTTTGTAATTTACTTGTGTTTATGTCTTCCCTTTTCCCTGTCTCTTTCTTTCTGTCTTTCTTTCTTTCTTTCCTTCTTTCTTTCTTTCTTTCTTTCTTTCTGTCTTTCTTTCTTTCTTTCTTTCTTTTTCTTTCTTTCTTTCTTTCTTTCTTTCTTTCTTTCTTTCTTTCTTTCTTTCTTTCTTTCTTTCTTTCTTTCTTTCTTTCTCTCTGTCTGTCTTTCTTTCTTTCTTTCTTTCTTTCTTTCTTTCTTTCTTTCTTTCTTTCTTTCTTTCTTTCTCTCTTTCTTTCTTTCTTTCTTTCTCTCCTTCCTGTAGTTTGTTCGTGTTCAGGACAGGATGCGTGTTCAGGAGGAGTTGGACCGCCTCCTCTTCCTGGTATCTGACCAATCCCTGGCCCTCCTGCCGGAGTACCACCAGAGAATTAAGGTAGGTTAGCCTGAATATCATCGACTTTGAAATCTCTATGAGACTTCGGGGTCCAGAAAAGGCTGTGCCAAAGTTTAAATCAAACACGCCTGAGAATTAAGGTTTGTTAGATTGGGGCCTTTGGTTGGCCGTGGCTCAAACGAAGTGGCTAAGGCACTGTACTCTGCCCTACAAAGGCATTGAAACTGATAAAAGATTGAAACTGTATTTCAGTGCTGCCAAGCACTGACATTGACAGGCAGCCATGGTTAAACTAGACAGGCAGCCATGGTTAATCCAGGCAGGCAGGTATGGTTAATCTAGACAGGCAGCCATGGTTAAAGGGACACTGTGTGAGATTTGTAGTTGTTTATTTCCAGAATTCATGCTGCCCATTCACTAATGTTACCTTTTTCATGAATACTTACCACCACCATCAAATTCTAAGTATTCATTATGACTGGAAAAAAATCACTTTTCATACATGAAAAGGGGGATCTTCTCCATGGTCCGCCATTTTGAATTTCCAAAAATAGCCATTTTTAGCTGCAAAAATGACTCTACTTGGACCATACTAGAAAATATTTGTTTATTACTTAGTAAACTTTCATGTAAAGATCAAATTTGGCAATAGGCAGCCCAGTTTCAATGAGCAGCATAGTTGCAGTACCTTTTTTGACCATTTCCTGCACAGTGTCCCTTTAAACTAGACAGGCAGCCATGGTTAAACTAGATCATTTGTGGAGGACACATGGTTTGCGTGTTGTGTTCCGGCTATTCTTCTCCTCAGCTGTATCGGTGGCTCAGTGGTGACTCCCCATCGTGTCATGTCGTGTTGACAGAGGTTTAGTAATTGATCTGATTCTTGTGTGTGTGTGTGTGTGTGTGTGTGTGTGTGTGTGTGTGTGTGTGCGTGCGTGCGTGCGTGCGTGCGTGCGTGCGTGCGTGTGTGCGTGCGTGCGTGCGTGCGTGCGTGCGTGCGTGCGTGCGTGCGTGCGTGTGTGCGTCAATGATAGCATGGGGACACTACTATCAGGGATCATATCAATAATGTTGCATGATGAGGTGATGCGTGCTCTTTTAGGATGACCATGTTGCATGACTGTGTGTGTGTGTGTGCGTGCGTGTGCGTGTGTGTGTGTGTGTGTGTGTGTGTGTGCGTTTGTGCATGTGTGCGGTGCGGTACAGCTAAAGGGGAGAGTGGCGTGTGTATGTGTGTATGTGTGTGTGTGTGTGTGTGTGTGTGTGTGTGTGTATACAGTCGGTCCCCCTACAATGCACACCCTTTACCGAGGTAATGCCACGTCATCCACCTCGGTACGTACCGGGCCTAGCTGCAGTGTACCCAAACAACCGCCGGGTGGCACTTGGGAGCGCTCGCTATACGCTTTACCACGTGGTAGTCTCTCTCTCTCTCTCTCTCTCTCTCTCTCTCTCTGGCCTACAGCTTACCTATTGCAGCGCTCCCGTGTGAGCTTGGACGTCCAAAATGTTTATTACCATATGGAATATTTTACGATGCTGACGGCATATTAATATACAAGTGAGGAGTTCGTTGACAGTTTCCAATTCCCCTCATGTGGCGCACAGTGCTCCGCATGTAGCAGGATCGATAATGATGGTCAGGGCGCACAGCAGTGCTTGGGTTGCTATGTTTTTTTCCCCTGGAATACTGTCGCCGATTAGATAGAAATATTCCTGTTATGAACCCGAGTTTAGTAGGCTAGATATCGCGCAGTGAACGAGGCAGCCTGCAAACAGTTTGAAGCGCAAGGTGGCTGTAACAAGTTAGAAAGTAGCCAAACTCTGTTGCTTGGTAACCTTTTTAAATTATGAGCGTTCCACGAACTATCTTTCTTTGCGCACGCTATAAAATGGCAATAAACATGTTATTTTAAACTACTGGTTAACTATTTATGCTTTCTAATGTTGGTAAAAGCCGTATAATAAGCGGGATAATGTATTGTCCACACGTGACTATCGGAAAATATTTCCCTTCGAAGCGTAATAACACCCCTCCGCCTTTTCAAACAAGAAAACTGGTTCATCATATGCATGGCTTAAACTGACTTTAATGTTTGCCAACGTGCTATAGTTTTCCTCTCATAATAGCACCTGGCGACTGTGACCACAGTTAGATGACCTCGCGCGCGTAAACCCATTAAAATATAGCCTAGCCTTCTGTGGCTATTCAGAGCAATATGAACCAATCAGGTCGGCGTTGCTATTAAGCAAAATACACCCCTGATGTCTACTTAACTAAAATAAGATGCATTTGTCTAATATTTGGAGACATCGCCTTGCTCTTTCTGCGGGGAATTAAGCGCCTCTCTCCCTCGCTCTCTCTCTCTCCCTCTCTCGCCCACACACACACACACACACACACACACACACACACACACTGTTTGGAGAGGACGCATTTAAACTGTAACAGTTTAGGCAGTAGGGGAGAGCAGGGACTCATGAAACTCGGGACGAATGAAACACTGCGATTTACTCGAAAACTTTAACATCGCCTATCCGAAAGTATGAAAAGTCAAAGTTGTCAGGTTTACAGGCAAAAGGGATTTAAGTGTCAGTAGACACTGTCGGGACGAATGAAACACCCGTTTCATCCGTCCCTCTCGCCCATTGACTTAAAGCAGGATCAAAATAAAATGGGAGCACTTGAGATGACTATGTTCCAACTTGTCTTGAGCACCGTCGTAGCGCAACAAATCATTATCGTAAACATAGCCTATATAATTGGAAATTACAAAAAATAGGCTACATTTTATAGACTTTGGCTATAGGCTAAGCCGACTCCTCTACCTGTTTGAATTAGTGCAGCCTTACAGGGAGGACGTTCATTTGGCATAGGTCAACTGCAAGAGACTACTAATTTGTGACTTGACGTGATGTGTGAATAATTAGGCTACGATATGCAACAGGCATATTTAGCCGCACTCAGTCATTCATTGGGTGAATGTCCCGACCCTGTGTGTCCGCGTGCATGCATGGGGTGGGGAAAAACACATCAAGCGTGCCATCACCACCCATCCCCCCGGACGCACGAAACCCATTGAAGATCCAAGCAATTGTAGTCTGTCAGTATTTTAGTGTGGGCCCAGGTAGTTGAATTCCTGCATGGCCTGGTTATCTCAATAGTGCCAAGAAGATGTTTACCCTCAGGCTAGTGTGTTCATAAAGCGCATGTTCGATTTGCTGTAATAGGCTACGATCAGTAAGCCTCAACTTGTCTGTCGTGTCTTTTCCTTCTTTCGATATTTTGTAAAATAGGCCCACGTTAAAGGCTAAATACGATAATAGGCCTAAATAAGGCTAATAAGTGAGCTAAATAAGTCAGGCCTAAATAAAGTTGTTTTAGCCTATGAACTCAGGCAATGCAGAAATTTGCGGAGGGATTTTGGATAACTTGGCCTATAGGCTACCGATGGCTTTATGAACTTCATGGCTGGGCTACAAGATAGTAAGCATATTGACTTGTAGACCACCAACATCTGATGCTGAAGTGGGGGAGGGTGTTTTTTTCCACTTCAAATGTTCCCCGACACACACACACACACACACACACACACACACACACACACACACACAGATACGCGCTAATCGCTCTCTCTCTCCGTCTCTCCCTCTCTCTCTCGTTGTTACTATACGTGCATCTGGATAGGCATAGGCAGTGTGGTCACCCAGCACATTTTCATAGAAATGCTGTGTTTTTTTAAAAAAATGAAATCTTTATTCAGTTAGGTTGTGAACAGCGTTTCTCTTTCGATGTTGCGTCACCGTGGACAAGTGTCTGCTCGAAAACTTAATGCAAAGCGGCTAAAATGTTCAGAACGTGTTGAACTTTTCAGAACATGAATGTTTGTCTGTGGGGGAGGGGTGGGTTACAGCAGTGCAGTGCAGTGCAGTGCACGGGACTGCACAGCCTTTTGTGACATGTCGTGGCGCGACAGGTTATCCAGCCTCCGAAGGAGTCATAGTTCCCCAGTCATACTGTTGGTTCGCATCTCCACCGAAGCAACTGAATTTGCAGTCCTAATCACAGATGATTAGCCACACCTGGTGTAACAGATGTATTGTCATGTGTGCATCACATCCCCAGTTAACCGGAATCCCGTCGATCGCGCACAACAGCGCATTGAAAGGATGAAATGTTCACAAGCACCAATACAAAAAAACCGTCTTCAACCTATTAGTCCGTAGGCTATCCTGAGGATATCCGTTCCTGACTTGAATAGGTAGTGCAGAAATAATTAACAGACATCACTTAGCCTATAAGTTAGGAGCGGAATTGAGACGGTGAATGCAGGACAGAATTATGAAAACAAAACACCGTCGACTGGCGGTCTTGTTTAGGGATCACGCTTGTGTTATTATCAAATACCCAACGTTACGTGCAACGCGCAATTGGCTGACTCTTTCCACTTGTAGCCTAAAACTGAGGGAGGGATCAACATACAATGAGCTATACTGAAGCAGATTACTCTGCTTCGCAAAAAAAAAAAAACAGTGCACCAATAATACCCCAGTCTTCAACCTACTATTTAGGCTACCAGATATATAGGCTAGTAATAGTATTAAGTTGTGCTACCTTGTTTTTTGTGGTAACGACAGTGTAGATCAGGTAATAACCTGCAATAGGGGAAGCGGCATGCGCCAGTTTTAAAGACGGAATGTCGTCGCCAAATGTAAAATCACCTCTCTCATGCTGACATGACGGGGCACTACTTCATTAGGCTACAATGTTGTTCATGTCTGTTTGACTCACACTATACGAGTGGTTCAATTTGTGTTTTTGTGCTCATCGCACAAATGAGACAGACAGGCTTGCTTGATAGGGCTACACAAAGCAAGCGACATCGGTCCACTCAAAATGGTTTGAACTCCGCCGCTTGATTTCATGTCTCCTCAGTCTCTCCATTACGGTTTATTAGTATACTCTGTTTTGCTATTTTCGTTATTCTTAGCCCTGGCATTACAGATGAAGCAACTGTGATCAGTGAGGTTGTGGAAACGGTTGAATAGGCCTATGGTCCTAAATTGGAAGCGGCCGATGCCAGTTTTGAAGACAGAATGTCGTCGCCAAATTTAAAATTCGATCTCTCTCATGCTGGCGTCACGGGACACACTTAATTACAATGGTGTTCCTGTCTGATTGACTCGGTTTTAATTGTCTTTACCGGTTCAAATTGTAGTAGGTATGCAAACTCTGTATCCTGAGGATACCCGTTCCTGGCTTGAATAGTGCTGAAATAAGTGAGGGACGGATTGGGAGACGGTGAATGCAAGACAGAAAAAAGTCGAGTTTAAATTCACATTGTGGTCTTGTTTAGGGCTCACACTTGTGTTATTATCAAATGCCCTATCAAATGCCCAATGCTAAATAAAACATGCAATTTGCTGACTGTATTTCTACTACTACTAAAACTGGGGGACGGGCAAGGACGGAAGCACAAACAGACACAGGCAGACGCTGCTCTGCAAAAGCGGTGCTATACTGCCCCCCGCATTCCGAATGGCCACAGGGTGTAATGATCACGGTACGCTGCCGCGGCCCGGCACGGTAGTGAGCAGATTGAAGTTACACCATCTGTATGTGCCATGATGTTGTTTAATGATAACTGTGTGAGAGTGTGATGATGTTGATTGTGTGTGTGTGTGTGTGTGAGAGAGAGAGCCGCTGATGTGCATTGATTCAACTGGTATGTGTGAGTGTCGTGTGTGTATGTGCATGTTTTTCATGAATATAATGCAGGTGCGTGTGTGTATATATCAGGTGCTGGAGGCTCGGAACTACATCCACTCAAACGGTTCCTTGCAGCTAAAGTGTGTGTGTCTGTGCGTGTGTGCGTGTGTGCGTGCGTGCGTGCATGCTTGCGTGCGTGTGTGTGCGCGTGTGTGTGCGCGCGTCTGTGTGTCTGTGTGTGTGAAAGCCCATTGGGAAACTTTAACTCCCATTGTCATTGTGACACAGCACTCCACAGCACACAAGTGAACACTGCACACAACGAAATTGCATTTATGCCTCACCCGTGCAAGGGGGCAGCCCTCAATGGCGCCCGAAAGGGAGCAGTGCAGCAGGACGGTACCATGCTCAGGGTACCTCAGTCATGGAGGAGGATGGGGGAGAGCACTGGTTAATTACTCCCCCCACCAACCTGGCAGGTCGGGAGTCGAACCGGCAACCTTTGGGCTACAAGTGTGTGTGTGTGTGTGTGTGTGTGTGTTGATTGATGTGCAGTCTCAGGGTTCCCACGGGTCATGGAATTTCTGGAATATCATGGAATTTCATGAAAGTTTTTCCAGTCATGGAAAGTCATGGAATCTGACAATTTGAATGCACAGTCATGGAATATCATGGAATTGTCTTAACAGCTGTTAAGAAGCAGAAACCTTTTTGTTTGGTGTATAACATTGCCTCTTACTGATTATACTACAACGCTTCGCCACAGACTGTTTCACACTGTAATGTGCAACATTCTAGAATGCAATGAGCCCACTGAACTCTGGTGGTGGCTCTGCGTCGGCTCTAGGGGTGAAGATAAGCTTCAGTTTTCACACTTTTTAAAACATTTGAACTCATTTTTTCACTGTAGTAGTCATGGAAATTCTGTTTTTGGGTTCTAGAAAGTCATGGAAAATCATGGAATTTTATATCTGAATTAGAGTGGGAACCCTGGCAGTTGAAAGGCCGTGTGAGGTGTGTTTCTATGCTTTTGTGTCATGATTGTATGTGTTGATGTATAGTGGTGTGTGTGTGTGTGTGTGTGTGTGTGTGTGTGTGTGTGTGTGTGTGTGTGTGTGTGTGTGTGTGTGTGTGTGTGTGTGTGTGTGTGTGTGTGTGTGTGTGTGTGTGTGTGTGTGTGTTATCAGGTCCTGGAGGCTCTTAACTATATCGATGCGAGTGGCGCGGTCCAGTTGAAGGGGCGCGTGGCGTGTCAGATCTCCAGTCACGAGCTGCTGCTGACGGAGCTGCTGTTTGAGAACACCCTGAGCCCCCTGGCACCAGAGGAGAGCGCCGCCCTGCTGGCCTGCTTCGTATTCACACAGAAGACACAGGTGGAGCCGCACATCAACAACACGCTGATGGAGGTAGGTCATCATGGGGGAGGGGTGGGGGTGTGTGTGTGTGTGTGTGTGTGTGTGTGTGTGTGTGTGTGTGTGTGTGTGTGTGTGTGTGTGTGTGTGTGTGTGTGTGTGTGTGTGTGTGTGTGTGTGTTAGCCTGGCCGCGCCAAAAACCCCTAGGCGTCTAGATTTCTAGGCTATGTGTGTGTGTGTGTGTGTGTGTGTGTGTGTGTGTGTGTGTCTCTGTGTCTGTGTGTGCAAGTGTGCGTGTGCGTGTGCGTGTGCATGTGTCCGTGCGTGTGTGCATGGCCATAAATGTATGTAGGTATGGAGAGGTATGTGTGCCTGTGTCCATGTTTGTTTGTGTGGGTAAATTCAGGTTTTATTTTTATAAGAGACGCAAGCACACTTCTGAGTAAGAGCAATGTGTGTATTGGTGTGTAACCGCACGAGTACGCCGGCCACGACCTGAGCGATGCGAGCGAAGGAAGTAATTGACTTTGTAGAGTCGCGCGACAAAAGCGACTCGGACGCCGAGAGCAACAGTTTGTAGTCGATTCTCTGTCGCCTGAATCTCGTCGCGGCCAGTCTATTCGCCCGGTATTGGGTGTGTGTGCCTGTGTCTTATAGTCCAGTGTTTCTCAACTGGTGGGTCGCGGAGGGGTCATGGGTGGGTCGCGGAGCCGTGGTGTAGAAAAAAAAACGTAATTAATTGATTGGCTTAAAAAAAAAAAAAACATCCAACTTTTCCTGCAACAACTTTTATGTTGATAGGCGATTGAACTTCGTCACAGATAAAATCAGAATGTTTATGCGAGATAGTAGCATGCAACCAGTCATTCGAGTGTCGCTAAAAAGTGTCGCGACCGAATGAGAGTGGAAAATGGTGGGTCCCAAGACTGTTCCAGTTGAGAACCACTGATATAGTCCATTTGCTAAGCCTGAGCAGCGTGTGTTTAAATGCAACATGTGCATGAGTGTTGATGTGAAGCCTGTACGAGGGCTACCTGTGTGTGTGTGTGTGTGTGTGTGTGTGTGTGTGTGTGTGTGTGTGTGTGTGTGTGTGTGTGTGTGTGTGTGTGTGTGTGTGTGTGTGTGTGTGTGTGTGTGTGTGTGTGTGTGTGTGTGTGTGTAGTGTATGTGAGTGAGTGTGTGTAAGGTGCACTGTGAACGTGTGTAGTGTAGTGTAGTGTGTGTGAGCGTCTTCTATGTAACAGCGATCCTGCTTGTTCTAATCCTAGTTTCCGTGGCGCACTGTGGTGTGTGTGTGTAGCCATGCATAAGTGATCTTCATCTCCGTGTGTGTGTGTGTGTGTACGTGCGAGTGTGTGTGTGCGTACTTGTGTCTGTGCGTGTGTCTGTGCATGTGTGTGTGTGCGTGCGTCCGTGTGTGTGTAGTCATGCATAAGTGATCTTCATGTCTGTGTGTGTGTGTGTGTGTGTGCGTGCGTGCGTGCGTGCGTGCGTGCGTGCGTGCGTGCGTGCGTGCGTGCGTGCGTGCGTGCGTGTGCGTGTGCGCATGTGTAGCATACAGTGAGTGAGTGGTTCCCAAACTGGGGGTCAGGGACCCCTTGGCGGGTCGTGGCGGTCCTGCAGGGAGGTTGTGGAGAGAAGGGAATAACATGCGTAAAAAAAAGTATAAAATTACACATTTGCTACATTTACATGAGACATTTCATTCGGTATTAACTGACTTTAATTCTGAATAAAGCTTAATTCCGCTTTGAAAACGTCATGTAGACGCCTTAATTCTGAATTAAAGGAAAGATCAAAGTAAACTCGATGGAATTATTTAATATTGAATTATTAATTCTGAATTAAAAATATAATGTAAATGGAGTGATTGTCTATGAGGGCAACGTTTAGCAGCATTAGTGGACAAAAAAATGTTTTGTATTTGGAATATGATGTGGGAAGGGGCAGCCCCGCCGACAGGGGGGGACAACCGGGCTTTTTGTCCCGGGCCCTGGAATAGGGGGGCCCATAAATGGGCCCCCATGACGTTGGGATTAATTATTATAATGTTAACTTCAAAATGTGTTGATTTAGGGGAGAAAAGTGCTTTATTTGCATTCAAACAATGACTTATACATGTTTGCCAATAACCCCCTATCACCCCTATTCCAAAATGGTTTGGTCTTTCTAGAAAAAAGACGACATTATTCGATAACCTAAGTGGTCAGTGCGCGAGCCAATTAGTCAACATGCACAAGTCAGGAGCGCTGAAAAGGAAAGAAAGGCGAAAAAGAGATGGAGAAGCCAAAAGCCTGAGGGGTTCTCTACATAAATATTTCAGAAAAGACTCGGATGATGCAGCAGGTACCATTAAAAGCAGCTAGGGGGGCCATTCAGAAAATTTTGTCCCGGGCCCAGCCAAAGCTGTCAGCGGCCCTGGGAAGGGGAGTTGCGAAAATATCTCTAGATCCTAAAGAGGGGGGTCCCAGCTGAAAAAAGTTTGGGAAAGGTTAGGTGTGTGTGTGTGTGTGTGTGTGTGTGTGTGTGTGTGTGTGTGTGTGTGTGTGCGTGTGCATGTGCGTGCGTGCGTGCGTGCGTGCGTGCGTGCGTGCGTGTGTGTGCGTGCGTGTGTGTGTGTGTGTGTGTGTGTGTGTGTGTGGCTGACCATGTAGAAATGATGTCTCTGAATGTTCATGACGATGACAGTGATTACCTAAGAGTCATTCGGTGCTCGTGTGTGTGTGTGTGTGTGTGTGTGTGTGTGTGTGTGTGTGTGTGTGCCTGCATGCTTGCATTGCCTGACTCTTGCCATCTGATATGCTCTCGCATCCCCGCGTGACGTAGCCCAACGCAGCCAGAGGATGTAGATGAGGTTCATGCTTGCAAGCGTCTGTACAGTATGCGCGTGTGTGCATGTGTGTCTGTGTTTGTGTGATCACTTGTTTGATTCCCAAAGAGTTAGTGTGTGAAGGGATGTGTGCGTGTGAATGCTGGCATGATTGCTTTAGAGTGTGTGTGTGTGTGTGTGTGTGTGTGTGTGTGTGTGTGTGTGTGTGTGTGTGTGTGTGTGTGTGTGTGTGTGTGTGTGTGTGTGTGTGTGTGTGTGTGTGTGTGTGTGTGTGTGTGTGTGTGCGCGTGTGTACGTGTATGCCTGTGTGTGCATGTGAATGCTGGCATGATTGCTTTAGAGTGTGTGTGTGTGTGTGTGTGTGTGATGCCTTGCGTGACACTACCTAAGAGTGAATTTATTGTAATAATTTAGGGGCTTCATCTCATCTCGCAGGCGGCATCCAGGGACACACAGGCTTTCTATATTTACTGCTCCACGATCACACACACACACACACACACACACACACACACACACACACACACACACACACACACACACACACACACACACACACGGCACGACCCACTTAAGGCTGATGCATAGTCACGCGGTGCCGATTGCGGGGTAAAGCATAGACGTACTGTCAGCGGGGGGTATTGCCTCATAGTCGACCTACATGCGAATGCGTGCGAAAGGGCGTGGTGTTTTTTTTCCCGCCGAAAATTCAAGAGTGGGGCAAGGGGGGAGGGAGGAGTAGATTTTAATGACGTCAATTCACCTCCGTGACAACAGGGGGCGAACTAACTCATTCAGTTGAGCCCAGCCCCTAGAATGAATCACAAAGCTAATCAGCTGGCTATGTAAAACGTAATATTCCACTAGTAGCCTACTTCTAAAAGTTGGGGCATAATTAGATGGTACAACATCAGTTTATTTTTGGTCAAGTACTACATGAGATTAAATGCAAGACAAACGCCATTTTAAAAGACAATAGACAGCATGAATGGCCATTCACACCTGGGGCCTAGTAGTAGCTAGCCAGCTAAATCAGTCATTACAAACTCAAAGCTAGTTGACTAGCCACCTGAAACGTAATTCTACCACTAACAAAGAGGCTTCTTGCTATTAATTTAAAAAGTTGTGGCATAATTAGACATGAATGATAGCATACAAGATTCTCTCTTTATTCATGTTTTACAGTTCAGGTGGTTAAAATGCCAAACAAAAGCCGTTTTAAATACAATACATCTAATGGCCATATTAACAGCTAGCTTAGCAACTGTCAGCCAAACCCATTCAAACTCTACAGGACATTAGCGAACCCTGTTTTAGAAGCTAGCTAGCCACACTACTTGTACTATATACTGTATAACAAAGAGGCTTCTTGCTATTAATTTAAAAAGTTGTGGCGTAATTAGACATGGATGATAGCATACAAGAGTCTCTCTTTATTCATGTTTTACAGTTGAGGTGGTTAAATGAAACAAAAGCCATTTTTAAATACAATAGATAGCCTATCTAATTAACAGCTAGCTTAGCAACTGTCAGCCAAACCCATTCAAACTCTACAGGACATTAGCGAACCCTTTTTTAATGAGCTAGCTGCCACACTACAAAAGAACAAAGAGGCTTCTTTGCTACTACCACACTACAAACATATCATTTCCATGATGGCCTTTTATGGATATTTCTAATTGATTTTTTGGAAGTTGTACTACTGAAATAAAAAACAGTTTCTCTTCTCCCTGTCAAGTAAACTCCAGTGATTTCCTGCCAAGTCATCTGCATCGTGTTTTTCGTTTTCCTTCAAACCTCTCCGCGGGTAGGGTAGAAGAATAGAACACACAACTGACCTGTCAGGGCTGAGTTCCCCCCGGACTGCCGTAAGCGCATTGACCAATCACCGTCTTCAAGCATAGCTCAGCTCACGGACATTTCAGCCTGGGAGAAACATGCGTGTACTGCAGCCAGGGGTCGTTTTGTCGCTGCACAGGGGGGCGCTGTGGCTCATTCTCTGTGCAGAACCCCCGCGAACGCGCGACTCTAAACCCCCCTTTAGTGTGTGTGTGTGTGTGTGTGTGTGTGTTTGTTTTTGAGTGTTTGGCTGTCTGTCTTTCTCTCTCTCACTCTCTATCTCTCCCTTTCTTTCTCTCTCTCTCTTTCTCCCTCCCTCTCTTTCTCTCTCCCTCCCCCCCCCCTCTCTCTCTCCCTCTCTCTCTCTCTCTCTTTCTCTCTCTCTCTCTCTCTCTCTCTCCTCTCTCTCTCTCCTCTCTCTCTCTCTCTCTCTCTCTCTCCTCTCCCTCCCTCCCTCCCTCCTTCTCTCTCTCTCCCTCCATCCCTCCTTCCCTCTCTCTCTCCCTCCCTCCCTCCCTCCTTCCCTCTCTCTCTCTCTCTCTCTCTCTCTCTCTCTCTCTCTCTCTCTGTCTCTTTCCCTTTCTCTTTCCCTTTCTCTCTCTCTCTCTCTCTCTCTCTCTCTCTCTCTCTCTCTCTCCTCTCTCTCTCTTCTCTCTCTCTCTCTCTCTCTCTCTCTCTCTCCTCTCTCTCCTCTCTCTCTCTCTCCTCTCTCTCTCTCTCTCTCTCAGTCTCTCTCTCTCTCTCTGTAAGAACCCAAAACGTAATAACTGCCCATAACGTAATAACTGCCCATAACGTAATAATTTGGGCGTAATAAAACCCATACCGTAATAACTTGCCCATAACGTAATAAAAATTCCTTACCCATAACGTAATAACGTTCTGCCCATAACGTAATAAGTTATTACGTTATGGGCAGGTTATTACATTATGGGCCTTACTATAAAAAAAAGCGTTGATAATGTAATAACGATGCCCATAACGTAATAACTGCCAGTAATGTAATCATTTGGGCCCATTTGAAACATAAAAAAGCCAATAGCGTCAAATAGCAACAATGGTAAATGTGTAGCCAAGTGTTTTAAGTTAACATTAGCTAAGGTTGGTTGACAGGTATTGCTAACCATGCTAATAATACTAAATTGTTAACTATCTAAATTTTATTCAGTAAATAAAATGTAACTGGAAGCACTCAGAGAGCGCAGACTTCCGCCAAGGATGCTGCTTGACACATTTAACCATGTTACACCCTAAATCTTTCTGCCTTGTTTTAGTGCTGTTCTCGCAATTCAATTTCTGGTCACTAGGGGGCGTCTAGATAGTGAAGAATCTTTTGAAAAGTCCTGGTTCCGGTTGGTGATCCGGATCACCACCAGAATTTAATCACTTGTTCCTTGGGTCATTACTAATAGCTCCACAAAGTTTCGTCCAAATCACTTGATTCGTTTTTGAGCTATCCTCCTGACAGTATCTTTAAAAAAGTCCTGGTTCCGGTTCGTGATCCGGATCACCCCCAGAATTTAATCACTTCTTCCTTGGGTCATTATCAACAAACCCACAAAGTTTTGTCCAAAAATATTTAGTTTTTGAGTTATGCAAATGACAAACAGACAGAAAAACAGACAGACAAACCAACGCGACCGAAAACATTACCTCCTTGGTGGAGGTAATTAGCTAATGTTGGTTTTATGCCCTGATGGAACAGACATCTAGGGGCTGTGACAATGTAGTTTAATGATGATATTAAACTACCAATTATGGTAATATTGCTTATTATGTTATGTTAATGTGATATAATTAAATATATATTTTTATATTGTTTCTAAACTGAAGCAGGTTAGCTGATATGATTACTATACAAACTATCTTAAAAATGCTAATTATGGTACAAAATGAAATGATTAACTACGACTCTAGTCTTACTCAACAAAAGTAGGTTAACAAAGATACTAATAAGGTTAATTATTTTAAGATGTTTTATTGGACTGTCTGTTAGGCTATTTCAGTTTTCAATGCTATATGCAGTAGCTCAGAGTAGATGGTTTATGCTAAATATCCTAGCACTCAACAGACACAGCATTTTTAGCATTTTCTGTGGGAATGCAGTCTCGTTATAACTTGGGAAATTCCATGCTGCCTTGTCCAATCGTTCCAATGTGAAAGACCTCATGGAAACACTATACTTGTGTGCAGTTTGTACCATTGTACCAAATTAAATGAACTTATGACAACATCTGAACATCAAATATTATCTTATTGTGATGCATTGTAAAATACATTTTGTTGCGTATGTATGCATATTTTGTTTGTTTACATTTTTTACATTTAAAAGTTTGAGTCAGAACAAAGCAAGATCACAGCACACTCCAACACTTCAGCCATGATATTTATGGAAAGTAATGCCAATTTTATGTTGAACTCATTTTACCTAATGTTTATGTTGAGGATGCTACAGTATGTGTGTGTGTTTTACATTTCAATATGATGAAAAGTATTCTGGTAAAATAGAATTTTATACAGAATAGCAGTCTGTCATTTTAATTAACATTATTTTTTGTATAACAAACAAAAGACATTGAATTTCACTATTTGTGTACTTCATGTATGCAATTTGCAGTTCAAATGTTTGCATTAAAGGAATTGAAATTTTGAATACTGTAGGCAATAACTTTGTAGTTAGACCATTGGATTGAACACATAGGAAATGCAGAGTATAAGGATAGATTGCATTCTCACAGAAAATGCTGGAAGCGGGCTTGCCTTTTGGGGCAGAGATGAAGCAAAGTAGTATTGAGAAAACAAAGCTAAAAGAAATGTTGGAAAAAAAATCCATCCACCCAGTCAGAAGTTATGGGCCAAACAATTCAGTCATCTTGGATTCAGCCATCTTGAAAGTGTTGTAGCTCTGCGTTTTGGGGATATACTAAATGACATACATGGTATTTTAAGTTGGCTAAGGAACACTGCATACGATATAATTTTGAAAATCAACATGGGTCCGAGTGGGATTCGAACTTACAATCTCCATATCTGTAATCCAGGACCTTTGCCATTGATACTAAATGACATACATGGTATTTGAAGTTGGCTAAGGAACACTGCATATATAATTTTGAAAATCAACATGGGTTCGAGTGGGATTCGAACTCCCAACCTCCATATCTCTAATCCAGCACCATTGTCATTGATACTAAATGACATACATGGTATTTTTTTTAAGTTGGATAAGGAACACTGCATATGATATAATTTTGAAAATCAACATGAGTCCGAGTGGGATTCGAACTCCCAACCTCCATATTACTGATGCTGGACTATTACCACATACCATTGGGCCAAGCAGCTGCCTATATAAAGCATTACAGGAAGACAATATTACATTGCATTGAAGAGCTGAACAATAGACTTGTAGAACTACAGAGCAGCTGCTCGTTAAGAATAGAATGTTGAGAGAAAGTGACAGTTGAGATGGAACCCTATATTGGCTGCACCTGTTCTGATTGACTGAATGGCAGTTAGTATGGTGCTCTAAGGCAGAGGGCAGAATCAGAAACAGTTTTTTTGTCTTTTGCTTGATGTTGCTAAAAAAAACTTAAAGGAATTAG
>NC_085876.1:49478067-49485567 GCF_034702125.1 Engraulis encrasicolus
CATATATCACACTGTACAGAACAAAACTTCTTCACACACTGGTTCTCTTTTTCTCCATTTTATCCAACACCAGTGTTAATTTCGTCAGCTTTTTAAAAATTAGTCTTAGTCTTAGTCACAATGACAAAAATCAATTTTAGTCTTAGTCATATTTTAGTCACTGCTTTCCCAATTCAGTCTTAGTATAGTCTAAATGACGAAAATAAAAAAAGGGCATTGACAAAATATTTTAGCCATAGTCATAGTTGACGAAATTAACACTGCAGTCAATATCTCGTTTTAACCTCGTTTTCCTTTGTAATCAGCAACAAAACCAGTGAAATTCCAATCATTTATATTCATTTTATAACCTCTTCAAAGTCTGTCAATAAAACCATCTGCTGAATGTAATGTAAAAAAGAGCAGGGCCTTAAGAAAATGGCACAAGGTATCTCATGGTTTTCAATCTCTTCATCTCTCCTCTTCATCTCCTCTTCATCTCCAATTCATCTTCCTCTCCTCCCCTCTGCATTCCTCTTCCTCTCTTCTGCTCTCATCTTCCTCCTCCTCTCCTCTTCTAATCTTCCTATTTTTCTCTCCTCTCCTCTCCTCCTCCTCTCCCTCTCTTCTAATCTCCTCTTCCTCTCCTCTCCTCTCCTCTCCTCTCCTCTCCTCTCCTCTCCTCTTCCTCTCCTCTCCTCCCCATTCCTCTCCCTCTCTTCTAATCTCCTCTTCCTCTCCTCTCTTCCCCATTCCTCTCCCTCTCTTCTAAATCTCCTCTTCCTCTCCTCTCCTCTTGTCCTCCTCATCCTCCTCCTCCTCCTCTTCTTCCTCCTCCTCCTCCTCCTGCAGGGTATTGAGTGTGGCCCGGAGGATTGGCATTGTAACACGATTGATAACGAGTTAATAAACGGACTGGCTAAATATCTCTTCTAATCTCCTCTTCCTCCTCCTCCTCCTCCTCCTCCTCTCCTCTTCCTCTTCCTCCTCCTCTTCCTCTTCCTCCACTCCTCTTCCTCTCCTCCTCCTCCTCTACTCCTCTCCTCTTCCTCCTCCTCCTCCTCCTCTTCCTCTCCTCTTCCTCCTCCTCCTCCTCCTCCTCCTCCTCCTCCTCCTCCTCCTCATGCAGGGAATTGAGAGGGTGTTGAGTGTGACCCAGAGGATTGGACTTGTAACACTATTGATAACGAGTTAATAGAAGGACTGGTTAAATATCTCTTCTAATCTCCTCTTCCTCTCCGTTCCTCCTCCTCATCCTCCTCCTCTTCCTCCTCCTGCAGGGTATTGAGAGGGTGTTGAGTGTGGCTCAGAGGACTTCTATATGTGTGTCTTAATGTTTAAGATGTTTTGTATGCATGGATATTAATCTAATCTAATATCTTTCCTCCTCCTCCTCCTCCTCCTCCTCCTCCTCCTCCTCCTCTTCCTCCTGCAGGGTATCGAGAGGGTGTTGAGTGTGGCTCAGAGGATCGGTGACCTCCAGGTGCAGTGTGGGATTCCTCAGACCACCGAGGACTTTGTGTCGCAGCTCAAGTTCGGCCTCACGGAGGTGGTCTACTGCTGGGCTCGCGGCATGGTGAGATATCACACACACACACACACACACACACACACACACACACACACACACACACACACGCACGCACGAACACGCACACGCACACGCACACGCACACCTACACGAACACGCTCACATTCACATATACTCTCTCTCACACACACACACACACACACACACACACACACACACACATGCACATTACTGGTCTCTTGGTGAAGTTGCCTTTGTGTTGGAAGGCTCTTTTCCACTGACAGTTTTCTGGTAGGCCTACAGCTCGACACCGCTCAATCGAAAAGCAAAAAGAGGCGGCCAAGTCGCACTGTGTCAAGCTGCAGGCCTACAACAAAAAAAGCCAATGGAAAAGAGCCTTTTGTTGTTTTCCTTTTCCTTTTCCTTTCAACATCTCTGCTCCCACAGCCGTTTGCAGACGTTCTTAGTGAAGTTGCCATTTGGGTTGGATGGAAACTGTGTCTCTTTGTTTTACTTACACTTTTTCCTTTTGACATCTCTTCTCCCGCGGCCATTCGCGGAGATAAATGCTATGTAATGTAATGTAATGTAATCTCTGTTCTCGCAGCCGTTTGCGGAGATCGCGCAGCTGACGGACGTCCAGGAGGGCACGGTGGTGAAGTTGCCTTTGTGTCGGAAGGGAAATGTTTCTTTGTTGTACTTACAGTTTTCCTTTTGACATCTCTGTCTGCAGCCGTTTGCGGAGATCGCGCAGCTGACGGACGTCCAGGAGGGTACCGTGGTGCGCTGCATCCAGCGTCTGGACGAGGTCCTGAAGGAGGTCCGGCAGGCGGCGCGCATCGTAGGAGACTCTGTCTTGGGCAGCAAGATGGAGAAGGCCTCGCTCGCCATACGCAGAGACATCGTCTTCACCGCCTCTCTCTACACTCACTGAGGAGGGAGAGAGGGGGAGAGGGAGAGAGAGAGAGAGGGAGGGAGAAAGACAGAGTCAGGGAGAGAGAGATAGAGTGTGAGAGATGGAGTGCGTCTCGCTCGCCAAACGCAGAGACATCGTCACCACCTCCCTCTATACTCACTGAGGAGGGAGAGGGGGAGAGAGAGAGAGAGAGGGGGGGGGGGGGGGGGGGGGGGGGGGGGGGAGAGTCAGGGAGGGAGAGATAGAGTGTGATTGAGAGAGAGAGAGATGGAGAAGGCCTCACTAGCCATACGCAGAGACATCGTCGTCACCGCCTCGCTCTACACTCACTGAGGAGGGATAGATAGAAGGAGGGAGGGAGTGTGTGTGTGTGAGAGAGAGAGAGATAGAAGGAGGGGGGAGAGAGGGAGAGATAGGAGGTGAGGCAGGCCGCACGCATCGTGGGCGACTTCGTCCTGGGGAGCAAGATGAGACATCATATTGTTCACAGCAGGCTTGTACGAAATTCCGAATTGAATGAATTTGAATTCAACGTAATGCCATAATACGAACACTAGGTGGTGTCATTACCTTGAGCTACACCACCCATTGAGAGTACATAGAACACCACCACCTAGTGTTCATATTATGGCATTACTTTGAATTCAAATCCATTCAATTCGGAATTTCGTACAAGCCTGGTTCACAGCCTCTCCCAACACACACTTGGGCAGTGGCGTGTGTGTGGGGGGGGTGAGAGAACGTTTGTGTGCCTATTTACGCTTGTGTGTGTGTGTGAGAGAGAGAGAGTGAGAGAGAGAAATGGTACATAAATTGAGTGAGAGACAAGAGTGATTTGAGAGTGATTTGTGTGAGAGACAGAAAGAGGGCTGCAGAGAGAGAGAGAGAGAGTTTGACTTGTTTACCGCTGTAAACCAACATTGGCCAAAAGTGTGTGTGTGTGCGTGCCTGCCTGCCTGCCTGCGTGTGTGTGTGCGTGCCTGCCTGCCTGCGTGTGTGTGTGTGTGTGTGTGTGTGTGTGTGTGTGTGTGTGCGTGTGTGTGCGCGCATGCGTGTTTGTGTGTACGCACGTGTGTGCTGTTTGTAAGAAGCATTTCAGAGCACATCCTGCTGTCTGAAAGCAAAGGGACTCTAAATGAATTGGTCTTAATGAACACGGTCTAAAAACACTATGACCAGATTGTGTTTGTTTGTTTGTTTGCTTCAGAGTGTTTGAATGGAATGAAATGTCCATGTGATGTGAGCGAGAGCGAGAGTGGTTTGTGTAAAAGGGAGATGAATGACCATGGAGAGCTATTAGCTAGCTCACCTTCTGGAGTGTGTTTCTCGACCATGTCGTTGCTACCAAAGTTAGCAACTTACTTGGTTACAATTAGTGTTGCACCGATACCGATACCAGAATTGGTGGATCGGTGGATCGGCACTAAAATGGTGGTATCGGTATCGGCGAGTACCAACAAATAGGGCACCGATACCATTTACAGGTGCTTGTATGACACTTAAACAGCCTTGAAATTAGTTATTTCATAGAGGTATTTAAAAAGTATGAAAAGTTTTTTCTGGATTCACTTTGTATTAGTCTTTTTCCTGTTTCACAAAGGTAGGCAGCAGCCTGACAAAGCCATGCAATGATTTTACATCCAAGTAGTATGCACTACAGCCCTTCATATATATAGGCCTGCATTTCAAATAGGGTGGTATCAGTATCGGTATGGTATCATTATCGGCCGATACTGCACAGCCAGGTATCGGGTATCGGTATCGGGGCCAGAAAATGGTATCGGTGCAACATTGGTTACAATGTCATTTCCCATTGGCAACCTAGTAAGTTGCTAACTGGCTAGCAACGTTGTTTTCGAGAAACCCGGTCCTGAACTGAGGCCAAAATAAAAGTGTGTTTATTTAATGTACAGTAATAAAACCTGGATTTGCATGACGTACATGTGTTTTGGTCTGTTTCTTACCTGTACAAGTCTTAAGCGGTTGGGAAACACTTAAGTTGACGCCGGCATATGACATGTCATAGTGTCAATACAGTGTCATGACACAATCATGAGCGAGTCATAAACGTGCTGTCAGTGTGAAATGTTTTTATGGTCATGAAAGGTTGACATTGTTAGAGCTGTCTTTGCCATAACCGAAATGTTTTGGTCTGTTTCTTACCTGTACAAGTCTTACGTGCTTGGGTAACGTGCATGAGTTGACGCCGGCGTCATACAGGTGACATAACGGTGTCATAATAGTGTCAAAGCAGTGTCATGAGTCATGACTCAGTCCTGAGCGAGTCATGAACACATGGTGTCCGTGTCAAATGTTTTATGGTCACGAAAGGTTGACATTGTTAGGGCTGTCTTTGCCTTTACCGAAATGTTTATGACATTGACATAATGTTTATGACACATGAATGACTGCATTATGACACTTATTATAGGGTTTTTTTTTCTCAGACCTCATTGAGCTTTTTCCCCTACAAACTATGAATCAAGCAAAAGGGAGTTTTTCCTCACCCCTGATGCCACCAGGGGCCGCATCTGAGCGCCCAAATTCAGTGTGACTATCTATGACTTACGCTAGACCCAGCCACTATGGACCTTACGCCTTTAAGAATCCTGGTCCTAACCTACGTTGACCTTATGACTCTACAATCTCTATCTATCTCTTCTTCCTCTGCCTTCCTGCTATTTCTGCCTCTCCTCTCTACCTCTCCTTTTAAATCCATCTCTAACAATGTTTTTTCCCCACTTGTTAAGCACTTTGAGTTACATGCCTTGTATGATACAGTGCTATACAAATACAATTATTATTATTATTATTACTGTTCTGTCATGCAAATGACGTCTACATCAAGTTAAGTGTTACCAAAGGTGTTTATTTATTGTACAGTAATAAAACTTCCTGTGCAAGTGTTCCATGGTTGCAGCTTGCATAGTGTTGCCACCTGTCAAGTAGGGCTGCACAATATTAGAAAAATATGCGATACATGATAACATGACTGTATACTGCGATATCGATATTAATCGCGATATTTAATATGCATATATTTTCCCCTACTTGCCATTCTACACTTTATCATGTATAAAACAACTGAGAGCAATGTTTTATTGCCAACATTATTTTTATTAGGAAAAAACATGGCTAATATACAGCATCAACTTAAAATGACCATCTTTAATGCATTTTTTTAGCTTCTCACCCAATTTCCTATTATTGAAAATTAAAAACTGTTTGCGATATGTGCACAACTTTTGCGATACGTATATCGCGAGCTGTGATATTGCGATATCGATACAGTTTTGATATATCGTGCAGCCCTTCTGTCCAGGTTGTTCCTGATTGTCCAGGATTTTCATTGCTTGTCCTGGGAGAATATATATACTTTCCTGGAGACTGGATGAAGGATAGGCCTACCATTGCATACAAGCGAATGGAGGGCAATGGAGTTTAAAATGTCCTGGATTTTTTTGTCAGATAGAGATGGCAAGACAACCCTAAACTTGCATTACCAGTGCACAGCAATTTAATGTGAACTGGACACTGAATGAAGGATAGGCCTACCATTGCATACAAAGGGAGGGCGATGGAGTTTTAAATGTCCAGGTTTTTTTATGTCCGATGTTGCAACCCTAAACATGCATTGCCAGTGCACAGCAATTTTCAATGTGAAGTGGAAATGCATGTCATTTTAGTGTTTGGTTAACATGTTGTATTGACAGACCACTGTGGTCGAAGCAAACAGGGCAGTGTTAGTTTTAAATGTCCAGGTTTTTTGTTAGACAGAGGTGGCAACTGTAAACTTGCATTACCAGCGCACACAGCAATGTTCTAGGTCAAGTGGAACTGTATTCTGCATACGCTCTTAATGTTTGCAAGTGGAAATGCATTCATAGTGTTTGGTTAACAAATTGTATTGACAGGCCACTGTGGTTGCAGCAACAGCAACACCCACTGAGAGTAGAAAAAACTAGAGCCGAATGGGATTCGGCAGCTGAGCTGATCTACTGTCTCTTTAAGACGGCGATAGTGTGTCTGATTAATTCAATGTAACGCGATGCGTTAGAGGGGAGACTGAGCTGAGAGAAACCTATTTTCTGCCTTTGCGGTTGATACAGCCAACTAGTCCGCGGTAGAATCTGAGGTGAAATAATCCGCCCCCTGGATGGTACATCTGCCTTTGCGGATAAACGACCGTCAGATTTTTGCAGCTGTTACAACAGATTACCACATAACTATTGGGTTGATATGCATTCGAATTAGCTGGATGAAGCGCTGAAATATTCAACTTGGATTTAGAGGCGCAGCAGGCAGTGGAGCTGTATTTCTGCGAAATCCAGAGGAGTATTTAAGGGCCATTGTCACCGCGTCTCTAAACGACATGTCTTCGGAAAAACACGGTAGGATTTGCAGCCTGTACTAGTTCTTTTGCGTGTGTATCCCATTGTTGTGTTGTCATGTAGTAATAGCTAATTGAGCTAATTCGGAGATGTTCCTCCAGTTTCCCTGCAAGCGTTGTCATACCATACCGTGTTGTTGTCTATTTGAGATTATGCTCTGAATTGGCAGGATACGTGGTGTCGTGTTTATTTGATCATTATTATTTCACCGTGACGCGCGTTATCTGTCTCCATCCTCTCTCACTCTCCTCAGCACCACAGAGTCCATGTTTTCATCCGCAGCCGCCGCAGCTGTATCCGCGCATAAAGGTTACCGCTATTCCGCTGCTCCACAACTTTCATTTGAGATTCAATAATGGGAGATCCAGTTGGAGAAGGGGAGTTTGTTTAACCCAAGGCTACTGTGCATGGCCAATTTGAATAAATTTACCTAGTAGGCTATTGTTTAATAGTTGACTAGTAATACATTTGACTTATGTTTTTAATTATACCCGTGCGTAATCATGCGTAATCCGCTGGATTATCGTTTTAGGCGGTAGTTTCTCTGGGTTTATGGCAGATTTTGGAGTCTTGTCTCTATTCAGCGAAGTGGCAAGCTGACTGTAGCACAGAAAGAGAGGAGCAGGGAGGGAAAAACGCATTGCACACCACTGCATATGGCATGCAGCTTGCCTGGCTGCCTG
>NC_085876.1:49493067-49533067 GCF_034702125.1 Engraulis encrasicolus
ACTATAGCCACAAATACACTCACTTCCAGTCAAAGTGGCTATAAAGTTTTCTTTTCTGCCAGCCAAAGTGAGGTTTCACCACCAGCATTTGGCCAGTTGGCTGGTGCTAATATAGAGACACCAATGACATGAGGATACCCATGCACGTTAGCAGAACTGCAGCCGGTTCGCATAGGCCCAAGTAGAGAGGGTCCCCAGAATTTAGTCCACATTTTATTGTATGTACTAAGAGGAAGGCCCTTTCAGGATGATTTTGTCCTGGGCCTGGTCAAGGCTGTCAACACCCCTGGCTGTACTAAGCTTCTCCGTACCTTATGATTGGGAGGATAGGAAGAGTATACAGTACCTGTTCTCAAAGCTCTGTCTGCTTGGAGCACAAAAATGTTCTGAGTCTAAAGTCTACTGATTCCATATAGGCAGAGACTGTTAGGAGGAGACGAACAACCACTTCAGAAAGCATCTGTAGGAATGAACGGGAACACTTCGTAATGTCAATATGCAGTGTGTTTTGCACATATCCCACCTGTCCCGCTGCCTAGATGCGCAAGCTTTAACGACTGCTCAAACCCAATCGGTATGCCTTCGCAATATCTGCTTCCACCCATCTGTGGCAGATGACATATATTACTTAACCCCATCACGCCATTCGGCGCATAGGGCAGCAACAAAGTCGCTCCACTTCGATCTGTCTGTAGCCAACGTCTTCCTGGTCCCCCAGCTTTGGTGGTGCTGCTGGAGCTCCTTCTCAATGGTCCGGCGTCATGTCATCTTTGGCCTCCCTTTTTGCCTTCTGGGGTCCAGTGCAATGCGACTCGTGGAATTGCGTTGTTTTCCATTCTGAGTACATGGCCGATCCAGGTCCATCTGCGCTTCCTGAAGGTGTATTGCATATCTTCTTGCTGGGTGATGTTGAGTAGCTTCTTGTTGGAGATGGTTTTGGGCCAGTAGATGTGTAGAATTTTTGCGCAGGGATGTTGTATGAAAGGTTGTAGAGTTTGTGCAGGTAGCCGTCTGTGGTTTTCCAGCATTCTGCACCATATAGCAGAGTAGATATCACACAGTATAGTCGTAGTTTTGTTTTGATGGTGTATTGCTTTGAGTTCCATATGTTCCTTAATCTTATGAAGCTTGCGTGTGCTCGTTGATCCGGTTCTGAATGTCTTTACTAGTCCCCCCATCATAATGAATGGTGCTTTCCAGGTACAAACCCCAACTCCGATGAAGTTGGGACGTTTGGTAAACAGTGAATAAAATCAAAATGCTATCTTTTTCAAAACATTCAATCTATTCATTAGATGGAGAATAGTGAAAAGACAACATATTAAGTGTTAAAACCGAGAAAAAATATTGTTTTGGGGGACATATGTACTCATTTCTAATTTGATAAATCCAACACGTCTCAAAAGAGTTGGGACGGGGATCAGTGAAATTTAGTAAACATCCAAATAAGATAAAACAACAAAGAAGAACATTTCAAAATGAATTGTACTGACGGACAATATAGGTGTCCAGGTATATGATCATCACAGAGAGGCTGAGTCACTCAGAATTAAAGATGCAAAGGGAATAATTACCATAGTTATTACATACATTTTTGAATTCCCTTTGATTTAGCACGATTGAGTGTATATAAGACATATTTTTGTTAATAAAATCATTGTATAGGTTCATGACATCATGAAATATATATTGGCTGGATTCTGACTCTAGCACTCCAGGAATTAGAGCTATTGAAAATTGACCATATTAAGAATGCTTAATGCATGAAAATGATACAGGGGTGTAACATACTCCTAAGCACCTGAGCTCACTTGAAATAGACCCAGAAGACATGGGAAACTGTCCTTTGCTTACAGAAGTCAGCAGAAGTTGTAGAAGTCCATTCTTTTTGACAATAATAGAGCATTGCACATCCTGTGCTACAGTGAAAATGGACCATCCAACTTGTGTTAGTTCTAGCTTCAAAAGTCAGCCTCCATGATGGCATGCGGGTGCAGTAGTGCATTGGTTAAGATGTTCTCACTCATCTGTAGAGTTAAATACAGTGCTGAATGGTATAAATGGGTTTTAAACAGCATGAAAAGCCACTCATGCATTATATTTTGAAGGGAGATCTTCGATTACTGCCACATAGTAAGGTCAAATTGCATTCTCTACTATGTTTTAACAGTTTGGCTCCATCATAAGGACCAGCAGGTGATAAAATGGTGGGTTTTTGGTCAAGACCTGTCACACTATAAGCACTACAGAAAGGAAAACATTGCAAAACATGACCAGGAATACACCCACCATTTAAGCTGGTGAAATCATGTCCAAGATAGGAATTAACACTGTTTTTTATATAAAATCATCTCATCGGTTAATGTATTTAACTGTTAAGTGTTGTCTTTTGTTTTGTTTTTAGTCTTCCTCGACATTTGCTGCCATTTATTGTCCCCGTCCCAACTCTTTTGAGACGTGTTGGATTTATCAAAATAGAAATGAGTACATATGTCCCCCAAAACAATCTTTTTTCTCGGTTTTAACACTTAATATGTTGTCTTTTCACTATTCTCCATCTAATGAATAGATTGAATGTTTTGAAAATGATAGCATTTTAATTTTATTCACTGTTTACCAAACGTCCCAACTTCATCGGAGTTGGGGTTTGTATATGAAACTCTTCGTGTTTTCCAAGTTCTGGTCCTCTATTGTTACAATTGTTGGTGCTTTGGTGTTGATAGGCATGACTTTGGTTTTGCTGGTATTGATAACAAGCCCGACTTGCTGGCTGTAGTGATGAAGTCTGTCTGTCTTCTTTTGTAGATGTGCTTTCATATATACATGGTTGGGAGACGTGACGCCTTGTTTTTTCGTAACATTGGTTAAAAACCTACAAAACTGTTATTTTCCTTTAAAAAACATATGTCAATGAAAGAAGATGTGGTACATTATGTTTCATATTAGTCTTAGATGAGAAGAAACATTTTTGTTAAGATTTATGTAAAGGTTTATATGTCAAATATCCTGCGGTGTGACTGTAACATTAATGAAACCTGGAATATAATATATATATAAATTAACCAACAACATTTTGAATAATGTATGAAGCATTTGGCATGATTGCATAAATATTAACTTTATATTAAGGTATGTGAATGTGAAAAAAACTCAAGACAGTAATATTAACTACAAGTTCAATTTCGTAACACAAATTGCGTCCTGTGGGGTGACATGTATGTCAATGTTTGTGAATGGGCAGCTGCAAGGCCAACTACAAGGGTCTTAAAGACTGGCTCCTAACCAGTCAGTTATTGGAGAGTGCTGTGGAAGTTTAAGGTGACTCTTAACATCTTAATATGTCTTCATATTGCAATGTTTCTGTCACGCAATCCTTAGGTTCATTTTATGGTGTCCTGTGGTGTGACTGCTCTTATAGAATGAAAAACATTTTTATAATGAATGAAAACACACATTAAGATTAAACACAATATCATTATCAAGTTAGCATGAGCTCAGATGTCAGTCATGTATACAAAAGGATTAAAATGGCCATAATGCAGTGAATTCCCTGTGGTGTGACTCCATTTTCCTGCGGTGTGACATACCTATGCTATGTGTTGATGCAGGAAACATTTTCCCAAAAATGGCAAAAATAAGGTGAAATTCCACAGACCACTAAGTGCTTTATTTTTTTCTATTTTTTTCCAATTTTTATCCATCATTTTTTTCAGGAATTTGAAAAACTTTTTTTTTTTGCGTTATATATATATTGCCTTTATAATCTCGATTTCATTGTGATCGCTCAGTTGTCCCATTCCTGTTTTTATCATTCATTCTTAGATGCCCATGGTCTTACTAATCTGAAATGACTGCCCTGAGGCATCAAGTAGCCAGGATGGCCTGGAGTGAAATGATTTATGGGGAAATTACTTTGATATAGGGCTGTGGGGCCATACCGTAGAAGCCTTTGAAAGCCCAACTGGGAAACTCCAAACTCCGATTGCCATTGTGACAGCATTCCACAGAAGTGCACACTACAGACTGAACACAACAAAATTGCATTTATGCCTCACCTGTGCAAGGGGGCAGCCCCCAATAGGGAGCAGTGCAGTGGGATGCTATGCTCAGGGTACCTCAGTCATGGAGGAGGTTGGGGGAGAGCACTGGTTAATTACTCCCTGGCATGAAGTCGGGTTGTCGAACCGGCAACCTTTGGGTTACAAGTCTGACGCCCTAACCGCTTACCCATGACTACTGCCTGTTGTGCTGGTTCCATCTAAGCACTGGACCCCAGGAGTGTAGCCTCCCTGAGCAGATGGTCACGCCGGCGGACCCGTTCACTTATTACTGGAAAGACTCAACTACATCATAACCAGGGTGCGATTTGTTGAAGAACCAGAAGGGGGGATAAGTTTCAGATTTTAAGCATTAACAATGGAGTTACATACCGCAAATATTAAAATCCTGTAGGAAAAGTGGAGGTATCAAAACCAGAAGGGGGGACAATCCCCCCCATCCCCCCCTACAAATCACACCCTGATCATAACCATATAGCTATGACATTACCGAGAGCCTTGAGTAACACATAAAGACTCAGTTATAACAATTTTAGTGGACAGTCAGGTTATAACAGAGGCTCTGCGCAATGGAATTCAGCCCTTTGTAGCCTACAAACGTACACCATTCCGCCAGTAGAACACTGTAATAGTCCATTAAAAACCTGAACTATTGGCCCTACTGTGGCTCTACTGCAGGGGTGGGGAACCTTTTTCATTCAAGGGGCCACTTCAAATTACTCAGAGGGCCGTAAAAGTCCTCATAGCAACACATACCAGGATTTCCCCCTGCACTTTAGGCCTATATTGCAGGCAGCCACCTTTAACACAGACCTTACCTTCTCTAGGTCCCCTGAATAAAACTTAATTGTATTGCAAATGTGATTTCCAAGATTCTTTTACAAAATATGTCATATTTCATGTGAAGCTGCACAGCATTAAAATTGTCTCGGGGGCTGGGTAAAACGGCTTCAAGGGCTGCAAACGGCCCTCAAGACATATAGGTTCCCCACCCCTGGCCCTCCAGACATATAGGTTCCCCACCCCTGGCCCTCCAGACATATAGGTTCCCCACCCCTGGCCCTCCAGACATATAGGTTCCCCACCCCTGGCCCTCCAGACATATAGGTTCCCCACCCCTGGCCCTCCAGACATATAGGTTCCCCACCCCTGCTCTAACGGTAGGGCACTGGGCTGCTACGATGGTGACCTGGGTTCGATTCCGGCCCGAGTCCTTTGCCGATTCTTTCCCGTCTCTCTCTCCCCACTCATTTCCTGTCTCTCTCTCTCACTGTCCTGTCGTAAGAAAAGTCATAAAAGACACACGTGTCGGAGTTGTGTTCAGTTTTGACGAGGACACTTGAGAGAGAGAGAACATGATAAAGGAATCTTATTTATCCACCTGTTTGTACTAGACTAGGCATCCTTTAGTAGTACATAATGACTTCCTCGTCATTCCGGTAGCACCAAATTCATAACAGGGGAGATAAAATATTTATAGTTCTAAAATCTACCAAATATCTGGGGGAAAACTGGGGTCAAAAACATGTAAACCTGAGGCCTTTTAAGTAGAACCATTATCTACCATGTCAAATAGAGAAGTGGGAAACTGGGAGCAGAGAACCTGTATCTAGTTCAAATATCTACCATATCTATGGTGCCATGGTAACATAGAACCGTTTTAGCTTTTTTTTTTAACTTTCTAGAGCACACAGCAGGGACCAAGCAGTCTCTCTCTCTCTCTCTCTCTCTCTCTCTCTCTCTCTCGCTCGCTCGCTCTCTCTCTCACACACACACACACACACACACACACACACACACACACACACACACACACACACACACACACACACACATTACCACTGTCCCTGTAAACACACACACACAAACACACACACACACACACACACACACACACACACACACACACACACACACACACACACACACACACACACACACACACACACACACACACACACCACCACCACCACCACCGTCCCTGTAAACACACAAACGTGCACACTTACACATACAGTCAGGCATCTCTGCATAGCACACACGCACGCACGCACACACACACGCACACACACGCAACAACGCACACACACACACACACACACACACACACACACACACCACACACACACACACACACACACACACACACACACACACACACACACACACACACACACACACACACACTTATTCTCTGCTACACTATTTGTGTGTTTTCTTTTTCTCTCTATATGATCAACTCATGCTGCTCTGCCACGAGGACATACACTACAGTGCCATGATGGGAACATTCTAGAACCTTTTGATTAGTTCCATTATCCGAGTCAGTTAGCAGGTACCTGGCATCACTCAGGGTTCCGTTAATTACTTTGAGGGTGCTGACCCAAATAAAACCCTTATGTTTTTTATTTTTTTGTGCACAAAAAAGAAACATTTGATGCGAGGTGCACCCTTTTCTCTTGAATGAGTTCCATTATCTTCCATATAATCAGATAACATGGAGCATAGGAGGCAGAACATTGAGTGCGTATACATGCAGTTCAGTATCCCGAATATGATCGGGATATTAAGTATCCCGAATTTGCGTTTGAACATATAAACACTTCAGTATCCCGAATAAGCCCTTATTCGGGATACTGAGAAATCGGGATATGCTAGGTGGAGTATTCCGAAAGAAGCCGGGATACTGACGCATGTAAACACCTTATCCCGAATACAGGGGCTTCCCATAGAACGCTGTTGCTGGTATCCAGGCTACACGCATTTGAAGATAATTCTATGACAGCCAAGAATGTAGACTGGGATATAACGTTCTGTGCTCATATAAACACCTTATCCCGAATATGATCATAACCGGGATATGCCTCATATTCGGGATACTGAACTGCATGTATACGCACTCATTGCTGTGCCTAACCGGTGATAGGAGTGTAGCGGTATACAAAAATCACGGTTCGGTACGTACCTGGGTTTTTGGGGTCACGGTCCAGTACATTTTTTGGTACAGTATATGGGAACAAAATCGAAAAAATATTTTCTTCCAGCACATTGTTTATTTCACCAAAAAATTGTCAAAATGCAAACCAAAAAAAAGGAAAATAGGACTACATTCAAACTACTTTGGATTCAAAGTACTCGGCCACTTTGGGTCAGAGATTTCATCAGTGTAAGAAATTGCCCTTTTCTCAAGGTCTCACAAAGAACAATCTTCTGCACCTGTTTTTTCTTGCATTATCTCTCTGTGTTCTGCATTTACTGCATTAAGTGGCAGGATAATGTAAAAACATGAACAGAGTAGAGTATCATGTTACTCTACGTTTTGGTACAGCTCTGTTCAGTTTGGTACAAATACAATACATTATACCGTTACAGGCCTACTACCCGGTTTAGGGATGCAAATTATTGATTAATTCATTAATCATTAGTTGATAGCCTTATCGATATATATATTGATTAGCGGCGTTCCCCCCCGAATTCTCAATGTTTCTCGAAAAAAAAAACTCTAAAAAAAATCTAAAAAAAAAAATCTAAAAAAAATGTATGAAATATTGAGATAAAATACCACATTTAAATTAATTCTATTTCAATTATTTAATCCAAAGGTGATTTAAATATTCCCCCTATTCACACCCCTCTTCACACACACACTCTTCACATGCCCATTTCACCTGGGTCACCAGGGTTGAATTGTCGATCAATTGCGATTAATGTTTTTTTAGTCGATTAATGCATTGATCGATTAAAGTCGATTAATCGATTAATCGTTTGCATCCCTAACGCGGTTGTAATGATGTGCAGCAAAAATGCTGCCTGCCTCAGCTCAGCTCAGCTGAGCGACCGCTGTGCCGGTACATCAGCCATTAACTTCCCCTTTATTCCCTGTTGGCGAAGGTCATGGGAAACATTAGGGAGCCTGAAAGCAGTCTGTGTTCTTCTGTTCTGTACAATGGCAACGTTTCTATTTAATTGACGACGTCCATTTGCAAAGTGTCTCCTCCTTCTGCGGTTTTGTTTTGTGTGCGGCAGTTTCATTAGTTGTCATCGTTATTTTCGTATATTTATTCGCTCCTAATGGAGGAAGACAAAGGAAAGATGAAGTGTTTGTTGTCCCCCCCTCTCACACACACACTCTGTCCGTCTGTCTGTCTGTCTCTCTCTCTCTCTCTCTCTATCTCTCTCTCGCTTTCTCTCTCTCTCTCTCTCTCTCTCTCTCTCTCTCTCTCTCTCTCTCTCTCTCTCTCTCATTCCTAATGGAGAAAGACAAAGAAAAGAGGAAGTGTTTGTTTTTCCTTCTTTTGCTGTATAAATCTCATTTGGAGTGACAGAATGACTGTGGCTTGATAGGAGTAAAAGAACGATGTAAATAAAGACACCCCCCCCCCCTCACTCACTCACACACACACTCTGTCTGTCTGTCTGTCTGTCTGTCTCTCTCTCTCTCTCTCTCTCTCTCATTCCTAATGGAGAGGGACAAAGAAAAGAGGAAGTGTTTGTTGTTCCTATTGTGCTGTATTACTCCCATTTGGAGAGTCAGAGTGATGGTTTGATAATAGGAGTTAAAGAATGAGGTCAAAAAGCAGTCAGCCACCATTTTGCCTTTTTTCACTCTCTTTTGCTTTCTCTCTCTCTCTCTCTCTCTCTCTCTCTCTCTCTCTCTCTCTCTCTCTCTCACACACATGCACTGTCTGTCCGTCCATCTGTCTGTCTGTCTGTCTGTCTCTCTCTCTCTCTCTCTCTCTCTCTCTCTCTCTCTCTCTCTCTCTGTGTGTTAACACACACACACACCAACCTCTCCCTCTCTGCCTGTCTCTCCCTGCCTGCCTGGATGAGTCCACGCTCATCTTCTCTCCTTTTTCTATCATCTCCATCTCCCAGTGTTTATGAGTTGTATGCAAGTGTATGTGTACGTTAGGGATGCAAACGATTAATCGATTAATCGATTAAAAAACATTAATCGCAATTAATCGACAATTCAACTGACAAGAAACCCAGGTGAAATGGGCATGTGAAGAGTGTGTGTGAAGAGGGGTGTGAATACTAGGAATATTTAAATCACCTTTGGATTAAAGAATTGAAATAGAATTAATTTAAATATGGTATTTTATCTAATTTTTCAATTAAAATTGTTAGATTTAGTAGTTTTTTTCTCGAGAAACATTGAGATTTTGGGAGAAAACGCAGCTTATCAATTAATCGTAAGTCGATCGATAAGGCTATCAACTAATGATTAATGAATTAATCGATAATTTGCATCCCTAGTGTACGTAGTATGTGTCTGTGAATGTGTGAGTGTGTGTTTCAATGGTTTCTGCCTGTCATAACTGCTAAATGTCTTATGAAACCATGCTGTATACTGGTTGTTTCCTGACTATCTTTTTTTTCATTCATCTTTGCTAATACCTATTTTACCTAATGTACAAATGCGGGCCTCAGCTTATAAGCTTATATTTATATTAACTTGGGGACTCTTTCTCTCCACACTAATATACCTTTTTCATGACATGTAACTGAAAGTCTAAATGACGGTGTGAAGATAAATAAATCACTCATTCATTCATTGATTCATCTTCATCTCCGCAGGCCTGGTCGAGTCAGGAAGGCAGCCGTTTTTCAGTAACAACACAGTCTATCTATCTCACTAGGTACAATGGAGTAAATGGTGTAACAGCTATGTAATACCATGTGCTAGTGTTGTAATTACACCAAAAAAGTACTTTTACTTTTGACACCTCTCTCCCTCTCCCTCTCCATCTCCATCTCCGCAGGTCTGGATGAGTCAGGGAGGCAGCAGATGTCCCAGCAGCAGATGAACCAGATGCTGCCGCCCCCCTACATCCCGTCCCACCAGGACCACAACAGCATGCCTCCGCCCCACCACCAGGGGGCCCCGCCCCCCGGCGCCCAGGGCTGCGGCCCCCAGCCCAGCTACCCGCCGCCCCCTCCACCCCCCGGCTCTGACGGCTACCTCCAGGAGACCCAGTTCCACTGCGGCACGCTGGGCTCCTCCTCGCGGGGCGGCGGCGGCGGGGGCCCGCCTCCTAACGGCTACACGGTGCAGACGCACGGCCCCGGGGGAACGATGCCGCACCCCCCGCCCGTCGGGTACATGCACCCGGGGTACCCCCTGCAGCTCCAGCCCTGCACGGCGTACGTGCCCGTCTACCCCATCGGCACATCGGTGAGTAAAGGGGAAAGGTGTTTTACTTGAAAATAGAAAAAAATTTTGTTGTGTCGAAGTCAGGTGGATAGACAGCTGACATCACTGTTGGACAACTGCTAGAATTAATACTGTATTGGCACATTGGCGGGGTCAGGCAGAGTGAATGAATGGGTTGAGGTTCACTAGCTGTGGTGTGGTGTGGTGTGATGTGGTGTGATGTGAGTGAATGCTGCTCAGATATGTTTTTCAATGGGTATGGGTTTGCTAGCTGTGGTGTGGGTGTGTAGCCTATTGGCACGTGGGGTACATGCACCCGGGGTACCCACTGCAGCTCCAGCCCTGCACGGCGTACGTGCCCGTCTACCCCATCGGCACATCGGTGAGTAAAGGGGTGCAGGGTGTTTTTACCTTCGCCAAGGAGGTTATGTTTCGGGTCGCGTTGGTTTGTCTGTCTCCTTGTCTGTCTGTTTGTATGTCAGCAGGATAGCTCAAAAAGTTCTAAACGGATTTTGATGACATTTTTATGGAGTTGTTGGAAATGACAAAAGGAACAAGTGATTACATTTAGGTGAATTTTGAAATTCCAGTTTCTAACTCTAACACTAGGGTGTAACATGGTCAAATGTCCTATCAAACAGCTTCCTTGGCGGAGGTCTGCACTCTATGAGTGCATTTGTAGTACTTGAAAATAGTATGGGTTTGCTAGCTGTGCTGTGGTGTAGACATGTACCCTATTGGCCCGTGGGCTACATGCACCAGCTCTAGCCCTGCATGGCCTATGTGCCCGTTTCCATCGGCACATTGGTGAGTAAAGGGTTGCAGGGTGATGCTCCGATCTGGGTTTTTTATGCATTTTATTTGTCAAAATTTTCAAGACAATACACAACCACAACAAACAGACAAACAAAACAAAACAAAACACACACACACACACACACACACACACACACACACACACACACAAATCCTGAAACACTGCCAGTCCACACAAACCAAATATTGCAACACACCAGTCCAATAAATAGCAAAAAAAGACAGTTCTCCAGATGGTGTAAATGGTAAATTAATATAGCGCTTTTCCACTCCCAAATCTCACATTCACCCATTCACACTCACATTGACACACCGGTGGCAGTGGCTGACACGCAGAAGCAATTTGGGGTTGAGTATCTTGCTCAAGGACACATCGATGGGGTCAGGCTGAGCCGGGCTTGAACCGTTTACCGGTTTAACTGGTACATCAGTGAGTAAGGTGCTGGTGTGCATCCGTCTACTTTCACCCCCTGAGTGGAAGAGAGAGGTGGGGCAGGTCTCTGAAATGACCAAGCCGGACCGGAACTTGGGCCCCCTGACATATGGTATGGGAGTTCTATGCAGTGCATCTTGGCATCCAAGATGCCTGAAGAAGATCTATGATCGAAACGTTGATCCAAATAAATTAAGTCTTTTGCGAGCAGTGTGCAGATCCTTTCCCGCTCCTACATGTGACAGTTTTTTGATTTGGCACCTGCTGATGCTTTTCTGCTGGATGTGCAACCTTTCCACTACACTCTAGTTCAGTGCTTCTCAAAGTGTGGTCCGGGGACCACTGGTGGTCCGCGACAGAGCTCAGGTGGTCCGCGAGGGGATTTCTGCTTTGCCAAGACAAGATAGCATTAGGTTTGAAATTATGTTACAAATATAGACTAAAAATAGCCGAAGTCTTATTTTCACCACAATAAGAATGGCTTGTATTGTGAATAAAAAATAAGTGATCGTCATTGAAATTAGCAGTGTCAAATTAGCACCCATCAACTGTCAAAGTTGACAGGTGGTCTCTGAACATTTTTGGGGGGACAAAGTGGTCCTCTGTGTGAAAAAGTTTGAGAATCACTGCTCTAGTTCTATGCAGTGCACCACAACCCCTGTTCAGATGTGTTTTGAATGGATTCAGGTTTACTAGCTGTGGTGTGGATGGTGTTCAGATGTGTTCTGAACGGGTTATGCCTTGTTCAGACCAAGAGCGACCTACGCTAACGGAACGACGGAAGTCATCATTTCTCTATGGAGGGCATGCGACCAGAAGCCTGGGAACTCACATACTGCCATTAGTTCTACACAATTGTTTCGATCTCACTTGTGATTAGCTCTGGTGGTAACCAGGCAATGTGACCAGCGCTACCAGAGCAAATTTGCCAGGGGCGAAGCGAACTGAGTGAGCGACCAGAGTGAATTTTAACGATTAAAGTCAAGCTAATCTTATGGTAATTAGCTATGATGGGAAAACCAATTGGAATGTTCATATCAACAAATGTACCACACTGTCAAGCCAGACAGTGATTAGCTAAATCAAACATGTCAATGCGAATGACCAGAGCGAATGTCCAGAGCGAATACAGCGAATTCAAGGCGAAACTTCTTCTGCTACCACCGCTACCCGGCAGCATAGTTCGCTCTTGGTCTGAACAACACATTTGGGTTTTCTAGCTGTGCTGTGGTGCTGTTTTGGCCAAGGCCCAGAGTTGTGACTTTTCTGAATCTAAGGTTTCCTGCAGTAGGCCTACTCCTCTTGCCTGGCTCTTGCCCGACCTGTAGTTCCGCACAGCTTTGTGAGCTCCACTACTAGGTCTGGGAGCATGTAGCAGGATTCCATTTCCACAGTCAAAAAAATATTCGCAGCATTTATTGCTTCAATATCAACAAATTCTTTCAAAACCGTTTTCTGTTGATCTCTAAAGCGTCAATATAGTCTATAATATGTCCTGTGACTCCTCAATGCGAGCTGCCAGTGATATTGAAGCGATAAATGCTTGGCATTATTTTTTGAGTCCAGAAATTGAATCCTGCCACATGCTCCCAGACCGATGTGTGTGTTTGGAGCGCCACCAGGGGGCTCCAGAGCACACACACAGAGGTCTGGTAGGAACCAGGCTACTACTCCTCACCCAAGGAAGTGATATTTCCATCAGGCTGTGCTTGTGTTTGTAAAATAATTCACCAATACATAATGCAAGTTGAAGTAGCCTATTGTTCTGAAATGTTGACAATAGGCTACGTTTCTAGGCTATATGCACTATGGTTCCTGCTGATTATATTTTGATGCTCAACTGAGCTGCCTTGCCAACCTATGCTTCATGAGTGTGCTTCCTTTTGTTGATGACATTTTTTTAAAATATATTTTTTGGGCCTTTTTATGCCTTTATTGTGACAGAACAGTACAGAGGGACAGGAAATGAGCGGGTGAGAGAGACGGGGGAGGTTTGGAAAATGACTCGGGCAGGAATCGAACCCGGGTCGCCAGCGTAATAATCCAGTGCCCTACCATTAGGCCACGGCAGGGCCAGCAACAGTGGTGTAGTCTACGTAGAACTCATGTATACTCACGCAGTATACCCACCTCAACATTTTAGGGATTTCAGTATACCCACCTAAAATTGAGTGATCCATTATTTATTTATTTATTTAGAATAGCACAAATATATACAGTATAACCACCACAAAAATTGCTCAAATACACAGTATACCCACCACAAAAAGACATTTTTGGGGGACACAACAACCCTTCATATACGAGAAATGTCAGGTTAGCATCCCTATAACTGCTGCATACTGTGGCTGATTACATGGTGGTATTCTCTGCTGCAAGGGCTGACAGGTAGGGCTGGGAATCGATCCAGATTTCCTGGATTGTTTCGATTCTGATCAAGAAGGTCACGATCTGATTCGATCCACGATCTGATTCGATTCGATTCGATTCGATATCGATCTTCTGTATTGCTGGATTGTCACTTTAACCCATCTAAATGTGGAATTCTAAGACTGGCTCTAAAAACCTAAATATCTCAGCCTTTCATGCCCACACAAACATGAAATGCCTTGGTATGAGAGAAAGAGGTGGAAAACTTGGTATGAGAGAGAAAGGTGGGGAAATACTGGCAATATTTACTTGAATAAGCCATGTGTATTTGTGCATGTAGCCTACATGAATGTGGAAGATTCATTCATTCATGCATTCAGCTAAAGGATGTGGTTGAGAAAATAGCACCTATAATCATCTGCAAAAGATCGATCCACTAAGTTGTGAATCGATATCACACGTTTTGACCATGAATCGATATTGGATCGCGATTCGATCTTTTGAACCCAGCCCTACTGGCAGGTAAACTGTCCGTGGGCCCAGCTGCAGTTGCAGAGCGGTCTCCCTCTAAATGCCACGTTGTATTTATAGTCTGCAAGTAAAAGCCCATTTTCAAAATGTACCTGCGGGCAAAACCCATAATAGCACCAATTTTTTTAGTCACTCTCTTTCCAACCTTGTTAGCCACTTAATGCAATTACAGAAGTACTACATGCACTGAGTTACACATTGGGTGCGGTTACATCCCACAATGGAAATAAGCTTTCGAGCTGTATTGTGCTATCCTGACTCTCTGTTTTTTTCATTTAAGTATGTGGTCCTGTTTATATGAAACTCAATCATGTATTTATTTTATTTATATGAACTGAAATGTCAAATAAAATCATTCATTCATTCATATATGCACATTAATAATTTGGATTACGCATTAGGCCTACTTTGATTATAAACAGAATGTGGAATACTCCGATCTGGTCGGGTCTACATGCTAAATGACATTGTGTAGACCTAATCGCATTGGATGATTTGATTCTCTACGCTCAGATTTGTCATCCAGTTGGACAGTAGAACACACCTGTTTTGTCTTTGAAAATAAAGGTGTAGGCTACTGACAGAGGTCCTTTTCAAGGTTGCCAGATGAAGCCGATGATTTCCAGCCCAAAAAATGCTCAAAACCCGCCTAGAAGCACAAACATTGGCATTTAGCAGAAAAACCCGCCCAATTTCTGCCATAGAAATCTATAGAATTGGGCGGGTTTTTCTGCTAAATGCCATTTTTACCCGCACACTGACATCCTAAGCAGCCCAATTGGGCGGGAAACAGCCCAATCTGGCAACACTGGTCCTTTTCTGTCATTTTGCCATTTTATCGCACCACTGAGACAACAGCCGTTGTTTTTTGGAAAACATGCAGGCTATATGTGAACACACTTTCTTCACACTTCATAGGTCTTTTACTAAAACTATGCTATTAGAACGACACACGTCCAGGCAGGCAGAATAAAAAATGCTCCATGGTGACTGTTGCTCGAGTAACAAAGCTGTCAAATAACCTAGTATATAAAACAAGATGCATCTCAATAGGAGGGTTCATTTAAAGGCCAACTTCCGATTAAACACAATTTTACTCACTCCTTTTGAAGATCGGACGGTCAGCCCAAGTTAAACTCACTTGCAAGGCTCTCATAGCGGTGCGTCACCTCGCCTGGCTGTGTTTCCCGGTGTTTCCCAATTTACATCAATAATGCAGAGAAACGAGCGAATCACGAAAGCCTTTCTGTGTTTCGTCACGTCGAAAGAAGGCGTTGGCCACAAAGGTTTATGTCGACCCATTTTTCTAAAAACATGTCAAGTATTTTTTTCTGCTTGTTTTCAATACAAGCAACGTCTGGTGGCCCGAAATCTAGCTTAGCTTAGCTATCAGCTGGTTGCTACTTTCAGGTACACACACAGCACAAAGCCTCATCCATAGAGCAAGTCCACTGTGGTTGCTCCGTGCCTGCAGCTCGCCTAGGGGTCGCTGTCGAAAGAGCACAGCCCTGAATGGAGCATGCACGCCTCCGTTGGCGCCCCTATAGTGCAGTACCACCCGGGGAAGTGGCGACTCTGTTTCCCATTACATTCGCTCCAAGGACAGGAGGACTGAGCCAATCAGAGACGCATTTCTACGAGAGCTGGAAGAGTGAGCCAATCAGAGACGCATTTCCACGAGAAACACGGAACACCCTCTCGTTTCTCCACAAGCCACCTTGCTGGCTTTCAAAAACGGCTTGAAACAAAGCAACCAGAACGTTTTTTAAAACAGGACCAACGCGTAACACATTCAATAACAATGGGGAACACAGCAATATTAATCAAATGACGTTGAGAGGCCATCTTTAATGCACAGTTTTGTTATAACCTGGATGATGTAAGCTACATCAGGATGCTAGCCCTGCTTTTGTTGTTAGAGGAGATATAGTAGGTCAGCTAAAATGCAATTTCTTGTGTTTGACACCAAGCTTGATCCGGGCGCATTTGAGGCAACCGATGAGTCCAGAGTAGGCCTACGCCTGAGGATTGGTGAGAAAGGGTTGTACTACTTGAATTTAACGATGAGGCGTGTAGAACCAAGTGAGTGTATCTCCAAATGTCTAGAAGGGCGTTTATGAATTTATGTGAAATGGTCAGACAAATTGGACAGTTGCTGTGAATATAGGGTCGTGGCGAACCAGTTTGGCGTCCACAAGGCCACTGTCATTATTATTACCTTCGCCAGAAGGTTATGTTTTTCCCGCCGTGTATTTATTTATTTGTGAATTTCTGTTTGTTTGTTTGTTTGTACTTCGTATAACTCAGTCAGAACTGAGCCGATTTTTATGAAATTTAGTGGGATGATTGGTCATGACCCAAGGAACAATCGATTAGTTTTTGGGAGTGATTGGGTCAAAGGTCAAAGGTCAAGGTCAAAATGTTTGTTTGTACTTTGTATAACTCAGTCAGAACTGAGCCGATTTTTATGAAATTTAGTGAGATGATTAGTCATGACCCAAGGAACAATCGATTAGTTTTTGGGAGTGATTGGGTCAAAGGTCAAGGTCACGAAAAGGTCAAAAACTTAAATTGAGCCGATTTTTATGAAATTTACTGAGATGATTGGTCATGACCCAAGGAACAATCGATTACTTTTTGGGAGTGATTGGGTCAAAGGTCAAGGTCACGAAAAGGTCAAAAACGTAAATTCAGCCGATTTTTGACATTTAGTGGGATGATTGGTCATGACCCAAGGAACAATCGATTACTTTTTGGGAGTGATTGGGTCAAAGGTCAAGGTCAAGGTTACGAAAAGGTCAAAAACGTAAATTGCGCCGATTTTCATGAAATTGCACCGGCAGGATCCGGCAGGATAATAGGGTTTTTCACAGGATACGGGTCCGGCAGGATTTTAAGCAGTGGATCCGGTATCCGGCATTTGCCTAAAAATCAGGATCTGGTGCATCTCTAGTTTTTACGTAACCTAGACTTTTCAGTCAGTATTTCACAACCCCAATCGCTGCATGAAGTGAAAGCCCCATGGAAGCGGCCATTGCAGGCAGTGTGGCAGTAAGCCAATGAGTCTAACAAATAGTTTGAGCCAACGTATTAAAAAGGGCCCACATGTGCGAGTAGGCTATGTGTTTCAACCCTTTCGTAGGATCCGGATCCGGCAGGATCTTTAGCAGTGGATCCGGTATCCAGCAGGATCCTAAAAATCAGGATCCAGTGTATCTCTAGCCTAGAAATCTAGACGCCCCTAGCGACCGCAAATTGAATTTGCTCCCGGGGGCAGTCTAGCGGACCCCGGTCGTTTTGCGAGGCTGAAAGTTATCCGATGACAGGGCCAATCAAATCGCGAGGGGGGCCGGGCTACTTAGTAAACAGGAAACTTTCCAAGAAGAAGCATGGTGTCCGTCCGTGCTACGTACAGCACGAAAGTGCACTTAATTTAAAAAGCCTGGATGATAATACATTTCGTGTCTGACATGGACTGATGTAATAATACACCATGAACTTATCGGACACAAATAGATCACAACACAATACCATTTGATCATTCGATGTTTTAAACTAGCTCGGTAAGCTAAGTTGAGCATTTTACAGGACCAGATAGTCACACGCTATTATCAGACCACTACTGTAGGTGTAGAATGAAATTGCTGCCCCAATTTCTAATAAGACACATGCCATTAAAAACGAGACATTTGGGAGCTTTGAAAGTCTTTGAGTAGCTTACTAAATAGATGGGAATGGCATAGTCTACCAAGCTAGTGGCTAGCTAACCTGTCGTCAATAACACAGAGCTAGGTATCCAGTCTTAATATAACCATTTAACAAGCCCCAAATGGCTCAACATTTCGCTGGTTGATCAAGGAGGGCCATGTGGTTGAAAACGAGGCATTTTTGAACTGTATAAGTGAAAACACGATTTATTAGGACACTTGTTTGTGGCTGTGGTCATCATCACATGCATTCACTGCTACGACGGCTCGAATTTGCCGCTCCACCTACAAAGGGGCCCTCGCTGGCTAGCTAACCTGTCGCCAATAACACAGAGCTAGGTATCCAGCCTTGTATTATATGCCTGCCCCAAATTCTAATAAGATCCATGTCATTAAAAACGAGACATTTGGGAGCTTTGAAAGTCTGTAAGTCGCTTACTAAATAGATGGGAATGACACCTAGAGTCTACCGAGCTAGCGGCTAATCTGTCGTCAATTACACAGAGCTAATATCCAGCCGTGTATTAGTTATGGGTATACAGCTAGCTAGCTAACACCGAACATGCCATGTTGACAACAATCATAAATATAACCATTTAACAAGCCCCAAATTGCTCAACATTTCGCTGGATGATCAAGAAGGGCCGTGTGGTTGAAAACGAGGCATTTTTGAACTATGTAAGTGAAAACACGATTTATTAGGAAACTTGTTTGTGGCTGTGGTGATCACACGCATTCACTGCTACGACGGCTCGGAATTGCCGCTTCACAAGGCAGCTGTGACGTTACACAGAAGTGTGTGGGGATTGGTTGTTTGCCATCCAATTGCGTGGCGTTGAGTCCTGAAGCAACCGTTTATCCCGCCCACACTGCTGCCCAGCCCTCCTAGACCCTGGTACAGCTTTTTGCTGTACGGGTCTGGCTCGCTAGGCTATGTATCTCTACTTATTAGCGACAGTTACAGCACAACCACATGGACATATTTACCAAACGAAACATATCTATAATAAAGCAATGTTGCTATCCCTCAGCTAAAGGGGATTTTTTTTAGAACTACATCTCACATTCTATCTCGTGTGAGCTAAAAAGGACTTCCTGCTGTAGAGACAGTCACATAAGCAAACTTCAGCTCGATGGTAAGTTTTGAAATTATATTACTAAAACAAGGTGATAATAGTCTTCATGGGGAGGCATGTGAAGAGGCTGTTGCAGTAGTCAATCTTACTTGAAATGAATGCATGCACTAGTATTTCTAGATCTTGTTTAGACATAAGACCCCTAAGTTTAGAAATGATTTTGAGATGATAGAATGCAGACTTAGCAATTGCTTTCACCTGACGTAAAATTGAGTTCACTATCGATAATGACACCAAGATTTTCAACATTATCCTTTGCTTTAAAACCTTTAGTTTCAAGCACAGTGGCGATCTTAACCATTTCCTTCTTTGTTCCAAATACAATTATCTCAGTCTTGTCTGTGCTCAGTTGGAGAAAATGTTCAGACATTCAGTTGTTTATTTGGCCGTTACAGTCATAAAGAGATTGAAGGGGGGGGGGGGGGCATAGTCATTAAGTGACATGGCTAGGTAAAGTTGCGTGTCGTTCGCATAGCTATGGTAGTTAACTGATTTTCCCCCCCACAATTTGCCCCAGAGGCAGCATATAAAGGTGAAATAGGAGTGGCCCTAAAATGGACCCCTGGGGTACCCCACAGTTCAAGTACATCAGTGAAGAGGTATGGCTTCCTATCGCAACAGATACACTTCTTTGTTGTAGATAAGACTTAAACCACTCGATAACTGCACCTGAGAGACCCACCCAATGCCCGAGTCAATACAGTTGTATGTTGTGGTCGACTGTGTCAAATGCCGCACTTAGATCCAAAAGCACCCAGACTGATGATTTGCCAGCATCAGCGGTAATGTGTATGTCATGTCAAACTTCAATGAGGGCTGTGTCAATGCTATGATTAACGGGGAGGCCTGGCTCGTGGCAAGTGGCCCCTTTGTCCCGCCCTTGCTTCCCTGGGTGCTGGTGCAGGTTGCAGGAGACTCTCCCACTGCATGGCCATCATCCTGCCATTACTGTCCATCAACCTGGCATAGCTGTCCATCATCCTGGCATTGCTGTCCATCATCCTGGCATAGCTGTCCATCCTCCTGGCATAGCTGTCCATCAACCTGGCATTGCTGTCCAGGATCCTGGCATTGCTGTCCATCCTCCTGGCATTGCTGTCCATCCTCCTGGCATTGCTGTCCAGGATGGCTCCAACCAGCCGCTCCTGGCGCTCAGCAGACTCCCTCGCCAGTGGACGATGATGGTCCGTCTGTCGGCGCTCCCTCGTAGGTTGCCTCCCTCTATGCATCCCTGCCACTAAAATAAGATCCAATGAGTATGATTTGCTAGAATAGCGGTAGGCCTAATTGAATTTACAGTCGGCCTATAATAGGCAAAATGGGGAAAAATTAACACTTTCCCTCAATGTGTGGAGAAACTATCCTTGTAAACTAGCCCCATCCGCCAGCGGCCAAAATAAAAAAAACAGAGAGTTGACTTTGCGAATATATGGAAACATGTGGCTATAACAGGGCCAACCAAACTGTGGGCAAAGAGATGGACCAAACGCGGGAGCTACCACGAGCTCTCAAATGCCGGGAGAGTATCAATGGCGGGTGAAGTTGGCTAGGTGCGTTCGGGAACTGATTATTTTTGATGAGGACTCCTTCGCTTGTAATATTAACCATGGCATGAAATCCTGGCCATAGTGTTCACGCAGCCACTCGGGGCAACTGCTCACCTACTGTAGGAAATTTGCCATGTAAACGCGTACCAAACCAGTACCGTCACCCCCCGCCAACTTTCATGAATATTTATGAAGCCAGAACAGTTCTGACAGAACTGTTTTAAAAAAGCGTATGGTGGTCATCATCTTACCCTGTGTGGGCTGGGGTGCCTGGGCTGCATGTAGACACACACACAGACACACACACACACACACACACACACACACACACGGTGGACATCTTACCCTGTGTGGGCTGGGGTGCCTGGGCTGCATGTACATGCTGAGTGCGCCGCGGCACTTCTCCACTATGTGCTCCATCTGTAGGTAGAGTAGAGTAGAGTGGAATGTATTAATCCCAAAGGAAACTCAGCTGTCTAGTTGCATACAAATTCATTTACACATATTAAACATTCACATACGGTATTAAGAGTCTCTGTGCAGTAATGTGAGGGGGGTGTTGATCAGCAGACAAGGCAGATAGCAGGCGCAGATGGTGGGGGATGGGATTTGGCAGATCAGCAGCCGGTAGGCTAGAGATAGTTATGCTGTCCAGTCACCTATGACAATCTCTCTCTCTCTCTGTGTCATTCTTTTATGAACTATTAAATAGCTGGACGGCCCTGGGAACAAAGGACCTTGGCAGCCTGTCTGTCTTGCAGGAGATGGCATGGAATCTGGAGCTAAATAGGCTTCTTTGTTGGGCAAAGACAGAGTGCAAGGCGTGATTATACCTAATTGTCCATTATTGAGTCCAATCTGCTCAGTGTCCTCTTATCAGCTATGGTAGTATGAGCCTCCAGTTCTGTGCCTACAACAGATCCAGCTTTCCTCCCCAGCTTGTCAAGGCGACCAGCATCTCTCTTCCTAATGCTACCACCATCTCTTTGGTTTTGGTGGTATTCAGCTGCAGCTGGTTGTTCCTGCACCATGTGATGAAGTTCTCAATCAGCCCTCTGTACTCACCCTACTCTCCATCTTTTATACATCCCACAATGGCGGTGTCTTCTGAAAACTTTTGAATGTGGCAGATCTCTGAATTGTAACTGAAGTCAGTGGTGTACAGGGTGAACAACACTGGGGAGAGCACCGTTCCTTGTGGAGCTCCAGTGCTGCTAACCACAGTATTTGATGTGAAGTTACTCAGTCTGAGGAACTCGGGCCGCTCTACAAGATAGTCTGTGATCCAGGTAACTAGCCCTGTCTCCACTCCTTTATGTAGCAGTGACTGGACTGTGTTAAAGGAGAAATCCGGCGTGATATGTGCTGTGTTAACACGTAGTGTTAACATGTGATGCTGAATGCGAACTTTTGCCACATACCTCACCTCCATACGTCCCCAGCAATCTGAGGTCCAGTGCTAGTTAGCCGATGCAAACATTGGGCTTTTACTGTGGTTCTGCAGGACATAGAAGTAGCCATCGTTACAAATCTCCACTTTCCACCCATTCACGACGCTCAAAGATGCACAAAACTTCATTCTGTAGAGTCGCAGAGTTGTTGACATGTAAAACAAGGCGTAAATTAGAGGACTTTGGTAGCCCACAGTTTGTTTAGAAACAGGGCCATTCTTACAGGCTGCGCCAGGTTGGCCGATATAGCCAACGCCAGAGTCAGTTTACTAGAGACTGTCCAGTGTGTTAATCCATGCCTGCAGTTCACCTAGAGGGCGCTGGCGAGAGAGCGCAGCCCATTTATCCGAATGGAGTCTGCACTCACCCGCTGGCACCCCTAGAGTGCAGTACCACCCGGAAAAGTAGTGAGAGAACATGTGGACAGTCTCTAGTAAACTGACTCTGGCGTTGGCTATATCGGCCAACCTGGCGCAGCGTGTAAGAATGGCATTGTTTCTAAACAAACTGTGGGCTAAGTTCTCTATGCCTCGTTTTACATGTCAACAACCCCGCGACTCCTCAGAATGACGTTTTGGGCAACTTTGAGTGTCGTAAATGGAATGTCGAGATTCATAACGATGGCTACCTCTATGCCCTGGTGAACCACAGCAAAAGCCTAATGTTAGCATCAGATAACTAGCGCTGGATTTCTCAATGCAAGGCACGAATGGAGTTCAGGTATGTGCCCAGACTTAGCCCTCGTCATCATGTTTTAACACCATTTAAGCCATTTTACACCGGATTTCTACTTTAAAGGCAGTTGAAAAATCAAAAGAACATAATTCTCACAGACCTGCCTCCTGGCGGCCGTCAGGTAGTTGACGATGTCTTTGGAGTGGAACTCCAGCTTGCCCGTTTAGCATGCTTGCCCGTGTCGCAACTTGCAGACCACTGTGGCGCTGTGCAATATTGACACCTGGTGGAGAGACAGAGAAGTACCATGACTTACTGCAGTGGTTCCCAAACTTTCTCAACTTTTTCAGGACCCCATTTTGGACTTGGGAATATTTTTGCGACCCCCACCGCACCCCCACCCACCATAGTCTTAGCCTAGCGATGGATATATTCCTATAATAGTGGACAAACTATTAATGGAAAATCTAGCAATATTAATGGTGAAGCAATTGCTTCAGAAATCCCTTTCATCTACTTCCAAACTTTGTCACGCTCCTCCATAAAAAAATCCCAAAGTGTAAACCTAGGGGTGGTGCTGGATATTGGGAACAATCTCACGACACGATACGCATCCTGATACAGGGATCACGATACGATACGATATGTATTGCGATACATGTGCATCCCGATACTTGGTCTTCAAGGCGATATACAGTATATCCCGATATTTTAGGCTTTTTTTTGTTTTAATTCTTTTTTTTTTTTTTTTTAAACATTTTTAAGAAAACCGACATGTATAATTAAATGTTACTTTTGTTTTTTCTCTAGGGCAACAGTTACGCTGTAGTGCATTTAAAACACAGCCTTCACAAAGTAGTTGGTCTACACGGCATAGCAAGGAGAAACTGTCAGATGCAATTTCAGCAACTTGTAAAACTAATTTTCTGTTGCACATGAAATATCGTGATACGGACGCCTCCGTATCGATATGTGTATCTTGAAGAGGCCCGCGATACAGTATCCCGATACCGATATGTTGAACAGACCCCTAGTGTAAATGGGGTCCTAGTGGCACAATGCACGGTACAATTATATACAGCACAACCACATTTAGATAATCTTTAGGCCTACCTGCAGGGCCGGCCCTAACCAATTTGTCGCCCTAGGCAAGAAATTAGATGGCACCTCTTGCATCGGAAAAAAATACACTACTAGAGTACATATACTCAAGAAATCAATTAGCTTTGTTTTGTTGTTGTTTTATTTAAGAATTTATGGAAAATGTGGAATAGCAATATAATAGGCCCACTTGATGCTGCTGTGTCACCAGGCTTGGTTGCAGGGGTGGAGGTACCTGTAAGTGGAGGCCCACTTGATGCTGCTGTGTCACCAGGCTGGGTTGCAAGGGTGGAGGTAGCTGGAGGCCCACTTGATGCTGCTGTGTCACCAGGCTGGGTTGCAGGGGTGGAGGTAGCTGGAGGCCCACTTGATGCTGCTGTGTCACCAGGCTGGGTTGCAGGGGTGGAGGTAGCTGGAGGCCCACTTGATACTGCTGTGTCACCAGGCTGGGTTGCAGGGGTGGAGGTAGCTGGGGAGCTTGATGCTTAAGTATTATTAAGATAACTTACATCATTATTGCATATAGGAATGTACACAGAAGGAAAGTTCAACGCTATAATATGAACAGCAGGCTTACAACCATAGCCTGATGTAGACACAGTCGAATAAATATAATTTTGATTAACAGAGTATTAAACCTAGAGGTGCACCGAAAATTCAGCCGCAGAAAATATTCGGCCAAAAACACAAAAAAAGACACTTTCGGTTTTCGGCCGAAAGTCAATTGAGTGGCCGAATCGGAGTCCGAATAGAATATGAATTGAAAATGGAAATTAATTAAACTAATTTCAGTTCTACTCTAGCATTTAAAGACTTCAAATACACATTTATTTTCTTTAAAATTCTTTAAAACATGCTAAACATGTATTGTAGCCATAGATTTAAGCAATATTTAAAAATAGTAAAAACCCTAACTTTTGACAACTTATAACAGAATTGTAATATTCGGTTTCGGTTTCGGCCAAGTGATTACTTATTATTCGTTTCGGTTTCAGCCACAAATTTTCATTTCGGTGCATCTCTAATTAAACCCTAGGAAATAGTTAAGCTAGCCAGATGTCAAAATACATGGTAGGCCCACCCTACTACTACTAAACAGCAACACCACTTGGTGGATAATAAATGGACAGAGGGAGATAAGGATAGGCCTACACTATTAATTTCCATTATAGCTATCAAAGTCAGTCAGGTACTGTAAGCCTACTAGAAAAGTCTCCCTGCTTTCATAAACAGATGCAGTTAGCACTAGCTAGTAGTTATTGATTAGCAATATGATGTGCTAATAGTTTGCCATTGGGAGGGAAAGTGGAAAACAGCGATCCTAGCGGTTACGTTCCAAACACCAGGGCGACCCTATTGAAACTCCCATAGACGAGTTTTTAAAAAAAAATCACACAAAGATATGACTAGGAACTATAACACCAGACACATTGTTCAGCGTACACAATAGGATGAACTACTACCTGTGAAAATCCTGAGTCATTTTTTGCCCTTTTAAGAAAAATAGAAATTGTGCCAATCTGGTCGGAAACGTAGCATGCTCTGCTTCGTGCCTCGTTGACAACACAGAGAAACAAATGAACGCAAGTTCTCCGCATATCTTCACATTCTTGTAATCCTGTGAGTTCCACGTTGTCTTCTTATTACACATATATACACGCGATTATTTTGGTTTGGTTTTAACTTCTCTAGTAGATATGGTGGCTTCTGTGGTGACGAGTAACCACCTCTCTGGATCATGTTTGGCTATGCTAATTTGGCTATGCTAATTACATGGAGTAAACACGTCACACATACCAGTCAGTGTAGTTCTGTACTAGCTTTTTAAAGAATATTAAAATCAGTTCAGATCAGTGAAAAACCGAACATTTTACCACCCGATTCGATAAAACGGGCCACCATGCATATTATATGACTGCCACTACTTCTACTTCGTCGTCAGGGCCAAGATGTCATTTTTCAAAGAAAAAACCCATTCATTTGTTGCAGGGGCTTGGAACGTTGCCAGCAGGGAGCGATGAAATTACTTTCCCTCCCAAATTGGGAGTCCCAATTCTCAATTAATATTCCTTGTGTAACAGGAAACATAATCATCATGGCATCATCTTTACAGTACATACCTCTGTATTTGCTGCGTTTCTCCTCTTCTTCTTTCCTTTTTTTCTTCCCTTGAGCACCTGACAGAAATGACGTTTGGACATTGTCTCATTGTCATTGTCCATTTCAGCTTGGCTGGTTGATATGACGCATTTACAACAACTACAAACAAAAACGGGCAACTCCCCAAGCTGCAGATAAAGTCTGAGGAGGTTGTGGAAAGGCAGGGGGACTCTTAAATAATATAGAATCATCGTCACTGTTATTATTATTATAATTAAGTATTTCTAAACGGTAAAATGAATAGAAAATAAAACATGATACCACCTTTCAAAATAGAGGATATTTTTCCCTCCCCAATTTCTGGCGCTGTGGCGCCCCCTCATGGCCAGCGCCCTTAGCAAACAATTAGGCTGCCTAATGGGCGGGCCGGCTCTGCCTACCTGATTCTGCCACATAAGAAATGTGCCGTTTTTAAACTTAGACGTCTAATTGTCGGACTAGCTGTGAGAGATTAAATATTCAATGTTAATTTTCTTTTGTGTCATTCTATTGGATACAGAACTTACAGAACCATCCTTTCTTTCTGCCAATGAAGAACACCACAACACCAGCAATGATCAGCAGCAGCACTGCAACAGCTATTGCCCCGCCATATGAGGAGGCTTCTTCATCCAAAACTTCTCCAACTGCAAAGAGCAACAAAGAAGCTTAATGTGCACGTCAGAAACATGCATGTTTCACAGGACCCTGGACGAACCCATTATGTTATGTTAATGTTAGTTAACGGAACCATTAGGGATTTTAGAGTAGAGTAGAGTAATTGTATTAATCCTGAAGGAAATTAAGGTGTCCTTGTGGTGTCTACATACACACACACTCATAAAAAAACCTTGCTGTAAAAAGTCCTGGGTTGCTGTCCTGAATTACAAGTCCTTCAGTTCAGTATACAGTAAATAAAAATGCAGTGCATGGTGGGTGTGGTCGCGGGGTCGCGATAGTTTGTCACCTTTTTCAACACTCTTGAGTTGGAAGGTATGTAAATAATGAAAAGGAAAATTTAAACCAAGATTGTGTACCTATAATGGGTTTGGGCAGGGTCCTGTGTTCCACTTTACATCTATACATTATGTATGGAAATTAACTGTAAAATCATGTTAGACTTATAGTCCAGAAAGACAGTGTCACCTGTTTCCCATTCCACTATAATGGGGTTGTCCAGGGTCCTGTGATTCACCAAACATCTATACATGTGTATCTCGTCTTTCTCCACGATGAAGGTCACTCTAATCTGGTGGGTTCCATCTCCGTTAGGCAAGACATCGCTTGGGTGGCCGTCCTTCTCAGGCCAATCATTCTTCAGGATGCTGATGCTGATCTTGATGTCCTTCGGGTAGAAGCCTGTGGCCAAGCATGTCAACAGGTATCTACCATGAGGTTTCCCATTTTTGGCAAAAAGATGAATTTGTGGGGGATCTGCCAAACCAAAAAAAGAAATGATCATCATTTACTATTATTTTTAAAATGTAATGTAAAGGCTTCCAACTTCGGGAAACATTGGTATTGGTGCTACTGAAACAACATACGTTGTTTTTGGCTTTCTGTAACTTTACTGTCTCCATATTTTTGGAACTTGTCCAGCCACTCCACACACTCCTTCTCCAGGTAGCCCTTGGTGTACTGGTTCAGGTTTGGCAGTCCGTCCCACTTCCGTTTGGTCTGTAGAGCTTCAACGACTGGTGCCACCCACTGCATCGAATCATCGTCAAAGGAGAGGAAATCTCTGCCATCGTAGCTGTATTCATTAACACCCTTGACAAACTGTAGAGAACCATCTGGCCTTTTGACAGCCTCACAGCCATGTCTCCACATCAAGGAATGGATATCTGAGGAATACAATGACAAGTTAAAACTAGAAGCACTCAGAGAGCGCAGACCTCCGCCAAGGAAGCTGCTTGATGGAACATTGGGCTATGTTACACCCTATTTTCATTTTAAGCATTTCTGTCTTCTTTTTGTGGAGTTAGAAACTGGAATGTTTTGCCCTGTCCCGCAATTCAATTTGTGGTCACTAGGGGCGTCTAGATTTGTTGACCCATTCAGAATCGCTGACAGTGCAGACCACTGACTCATATACAAGTCAGTGGTGCAGACAAGAAAGAGAGAGAAACTGCCGTTCTGAAGCGTGTACGTTGATAAAAAAAATAGAGATTCCGAAAAGTACACATGTTATGCTATTTTGAAAGGGAAGAGGCTATTCCAAAAGCATGAAATGTTTGTTGTTACAAGACATTAAACTAATGACGGGACTGAGGACATTCACCTGTCGAGTCTCTGTACAAGTGAACGGAGCATGGTCCATTCTGAGGTAGCGATGCACATGCAGCCAAATTACGCCATATCTGTTTACAAACTCTAAAGGGGTCAATAGGCCAGCAATGGTGAAGAATCTTTAAAAAGGTCCTGGTTCCGGTTCGTGATTTTTTTCTAGCCTATTTGTTCACACGATTTATTATACAACAAGCTGATCATTATGAGGATTTCGGTACAGAAATAGTTGAGCAACATCCAGGCACCTGTAAATATACTACTCATGTCACAAAAGAATCAGTTATATTTCCCCTAAAATACAAACTTGTAGCAATTTGGTACTTACCACTTGAGTTGTGCCTCATCCGTTCCATCAGGATGTTGACGTTGACTTTGAACCACTGCTCTTTACTCTTGCGTGATGCGGTGCCCTTCTCCCAGTAGTCTGCAGGAACTGCCCTCTTAATCCAATCCTGTTCAGGAATCTTGACCTTGTCCTCGCTGTTGTAGTAGTCAATCTTCCTGTCGTCTAGTAGTCCCATGGCAGTGAACTCAAAGATGCCAGGAGCAGAGACGGGCTGTGACAGTACTGTGTACACATAGTACAGGGAGTGCCTTTTTGGCTCCACATCAGCTTTGAAGAGAAAAATGAAAAGGTAATCAATGGCTGAGCTCAAGATAAAATGCTTGTCAAGTGACCTTCCTTTAATTTACAGTATGACCTCCACAGACGAGTAAACAAAACATCGAATTCCACCTTGATGCTACTGAAAAGAGTATTTAAGTCATTAGCTAAATTGTAGTTAAACAAAAAGAAATGTAATAATATTTTCATGATTAGACAAAGCAGTTGTGGTAGAAAAGTTGCGGTTATGGTGCTATTCTCCCTTTAGTTTGAAATTCAGTCATTGCACTTCCTGAGTCCGACAGGTGCTCTATTATGCTTCTATTTACATGAACCAAATCTCATACAGTCTTGCTACTATTATTAAGAAGTATATTGAAGCTTAGATCAATCTTAATTTTTAAGGCCTTTGTTCACGGCCGCTGACAGCATTGGCTGGGCCTAGGACAAAATCATCTGAAAGGGCCCCCCACCCATTATTCAATGTAATGAGGACAGAATTATGGGGCCCCCCATCACCCTGGGCCCGGGACAACTGACCCCTTTGTCCCCCCTTGTCGGCTTCCCTGCCTGTGTTACATCCATATACATAATACTAAATGTGGATTAAAAAAATAAAATAAAAACACCATTGTGACAGGTTTGTTTTAGAAGTCTCCTCAAAAACATCCATAGACATTTCTGGTCTGAATCAGGAATCCATAAACCGATCCCCAGTTTTCAGTTTCATTCAGTTTTTCAGCATAACTTCCACGCTACATACTTGAAAGGCTCCCGTTCACCCACATTGCGCCATGTCTATCAGGATAAATATATGGAAAAGATTACATGTTTACCTGCCACAATTAATGGCAGCCAGCGCTTGTATAGAAAGTCTGAAGGAGTCAGTTGCTATTTGTCATTCCTCCCTCTAAAATTGATTAGAATGCAGGAAATTGCATCTAAAAAATACAGATTTTCCTGGGGGAGGACCCCCAGACCTGCCCGCCAAATATTGTCCTTCAGTCACGCACGAAGTGTACCAGTTTCAGACTACAAAAATCTGGTCACCCTAATTATGGCACATACAGTATTATAGTACCATATACAAGTCAGTGGACAGACCTTTCAGCCTGGATACACTCTAGTGTAATAGTCCAGCGGGAGTGCGCTTCACTAACTACAATCCATTGCTACAGGTGAAATTAATGGTCGTGCAATTTATTTAATAGGCCTACCTAGCTAAATAGGCTACCACTGATTTTCCGATTATTTTGCCATACATGTATGATTAGATACCAATAATAAGTCAGTGAAACCATGGCAGAAGAAAATACAATATACTCAGTCTTGCCTAGGTGGATCTAGCCCTAGCGGCCATAGGAATTTGTCCTCCAATCTCACCCCTCTATCAGTGTAGCTATAGCTTGCTTCTGTCTGCCCCCCTTTGGCACCTATGATTCCACCTACAACCTTGAGCTTTGCCCATGGTGCATCTACCGTTTCACTGTGGTGCTTGTAGTATGTAGAAAATGCAACAAGGAAATAAGTACCACTAGGAATTTACACAGACCGGTTAGACAACACACTCTCAGTACAGTGCGTCTTGAGACTTTGGTCATCTTGCTAAGACAAAGAACTAGCTTCTAGTAAACATTATACATGACATGGGACTCATAGGTGCCGGAAAGGGGGATCCAGTGGTGCATTTTCATCTCCACTTGGGCTTACTAAATGAGACTTTCTCAAATTTTACTGCAGACAAATGAGTACAGCAGCAGTAACATTGTAAAGAAATAAAGAATAAAGTAAAGATAAGTTAAGGTTAAGTTAAGAGATAAATAATCTAATACGAGAGCTTTTCTTAAGGAAATGAGGACTCCAGGCTCTTTTATTAGAAGACTTACCCTCTTAACTTCTCCTGAACCAGCTTTGTAGTATAGGAGCCTGTACTATCTGCCTCTACCTGTATTGCCTTATTATCCATTCCAATGTCCAATTATCCATTCCAAGGTCAATCTAAAGGAGGTCATGCTTGTAGCCCCAGGGCACCTACATAGGCTCTGGAATCATCAAAGGAGGAAATCAAGTCAGCCAAATCTCTATCCATGTTTGGCCCTCCGTAGCCACTTACTGCAGATGGGGTCGGCAACGGGCCTATTCACTATTTGCTGACAATACTCAACTACATCATAACAACATTCCAATGACAGTGCCAAGAGCCTTAAGTAACAGATTAAGACATAGACATTACAATTTCGGTGACAGTAAGGTTATAACATAGGCTCTGCGCTAAGAGGTTAACACGTTAAGACACAGTGTTATAAATGTGCTGTTACCATCATAAAACGTGTTGTTTACGCTATCTCATTTCCAAGTAGTGTTGAGTTATAACGGAAATGACTTTCTTATAAAAAGTGCTATATTAACACATTTAATAATAAAAATGATAATAATAGTAATAATAATAACGATGATTGTTATTGCTATTATTGTTCTTGTTGTTGTTGTTGTTATTATTGAAGTGAATAAAATGCACCAATAAGACATAACAAAGGATAGTCCTTCTAATATCATAACTTCTAACATAAGGTGTGAGAACCATCTGAGGTACAATCCACCTGAATGTAAAATAGTAGACAAATTACACCCGTACAGGTGTTTGTCCATTTTACTTTCACTTTGCTGCCCCCAGCCTTAAATTATTTTAAAGTCAGTTCCTTACCCAAACACGTCGAGACAATCGCACAAACCACGAAAAGGGTCCCAGGCCCCATCCTGGGTCGAGCGAAGTGGATCCTGTCACTTTTCTTGACTTTGTAGGTGACCCTTTGTTGATTTTGACAACCTCCGCCTCACCTCGCCTAAACAAGGAAAATGTCGAGTCCACTGGCAAGACCAACTGAGTACTGTGATGTCGTAACACGCCCTGTAAATAGCCTACATTGGACTGCTGTGATCTGTGAAGGTACAGATTTTTCCAGTCCAACAGGTAAACTTGCCGTACCACAGGATCAGCACTACCGGTGTGCTTCAGTGCACAGGTATGGATGTGCCCAAGAATGCGAAACAGGAAGGATAATGTATTTTCTAGGCTAACACATCTTCCTATGTGTATTTATAAATATAGCAAACTACTACGTTGGCCAACGTAAAAGCTAACTGTGCCCTTACCCAACTCAGGTCATGTACTAGTTAGTCTCCACACATGTTGTCAAATTCTATGTGGATTTCTGAGCTTGCCATGTGTTTACCTGTCCACAAGGTGTCGCCATTCTGCCATTGGTTTGTCTCATTGGTTTCACCATGCTTATTTGTTAAGGGGATTATTGATGGTGATGAATTAGTTGGCCTATTTTTTAAAACATTTTTTAAAATATATTTTTTGGGCCTTTTTATGCCTTTATTGTGACAGAACAGTACAGAGGGACAGGAAATGAGCGGGTGAGAGAGACGGGGGAGGTTTGGAAAATGACCCGAGCCGAAATGGAACCTGCAACCCAGTGCCCTACCATTAGGCCAAGGCAGGGTTGTTGACAGTGGTGTAGTCTACGCAGAACGCACGTATACACACACAGTATACCCACTTCAAAATGTCAGGGATTTCACTATACTCAACTAAAATTGATTGATCCATTATTTAGAATAGCACAAATACATACAGTATAACCACCACAAAAATTGCTCAAATACACAGTATACCCACCACAAAAAGACATTTTTGGGGGACACAACAACCCTTCATACACGAGAAATGTCAGGTTAGCATCCCTATAACTGCTGCATACTGTAGCTGATGACATGGTGGTATTCTCTGCTGCAAGGGCTGACAGGTAGGGCTGGGAATCGATCTAAATGTCCTGGATCGATTCGATTCCGATCCAGGAGGTCACGATCCAATTCGATCCACGATCTGATTCGATTCGATTCGATTCAATATCGATCTTCTGTATTGCTGGGTTGTCACTTTAACCCATCTATATGTAGAATTCTAAGACTGGCTCTAAAAACCTAAATATCTCAGCCTTTCATGCCCACACAAACATGAAATGCCTTGGTATGAGAGAAAGAGGTGGAAAACTTGGTATGAGAGAGAAAGGTGGGGAAATACTGGCAATATTTACTTGAATAAGCCATGTGTATTTGTGCATGTAGCCTACATGAATGTGGAAGATTCATTCATTCATGCATTCAGCTAAAGGATGTGGTTGAGAAAATAGCACCTATAATCATCTGCAAAAGATCGATCCACTAAGTTGTGAATCGATATCACACGTTTTGACCATGAATCGATATTGGATCGCGATTCGATCTTTTGAACCCAGCCCTACTGGCAGGTAAACTGTCCGTGGGCCCAGTTGCAGTTGCAGAGCAGTCTCCCTCTAAATGCCACACTGTATTTATAGTCTGCTAGTAAAAGCCCATTTCAAAATGTACCTGCGGGCAAAGCCCATAATAGCACCATTTTTTAGTCACTCACTTTCCAACCTTTTTAGCCACTTAACGCAATTACAGAACTGCACAGAATTACACATTGGGTGCGGTTACATGCACATTAATAATTTGGATTACGCATTAGGCCTACTCCGATTATAAACAGAATGTGGAATACTCCGATCTGGTCGGGTCTACATGCTAAAGGACATTGTGTAGACCTAATCGCATTGGATGATTTCATTCTCTATGCTCAGATTTGTCATTCAATTGGACAGTAGCACACACCTGTTTTGTCAAGCTGTTGTAGGCTATTGACAGAGGTCATTTTCAGGGTTGCCAGATGAGGCTGATGATTTCCAGCCCAAACAATGCTCAAAACCCGCCTGGAAGCAAAAAATCCCACCCAATTCTATTGATTTCTATGACAAAAACTGGGCGGGTTTTTCTGCTAAATGCCATTTTTACCCGCACACGGCCATCCTAAGCAGCCCAATTGGGCAGGAAACAGCCCAATCTGGCAACACTGGTCCTTTTCTGTCATTTTGCCATTTTATCGCACCTCTGACACAACAACCGTTGTTTCGGAAAACATGCAGGCTATATCTGAAGACGTCATTTAATCCATTCCCAAACACACTTTCTTCACACTTCATAGGTCTTTTACTAAAACTATGCTATTAGAACGACACACGTCCAGGCAGGCAGAATACAAATGCTCCATGGTGACTGTTGCTCGGGTAACAGAGCTGTCAAATAACCTACCAGTGTATAAAACAAGATGCATCTCAATAGGAGGGTTCGTTTAATGCACAGTTTTGTTATAACCTGGATGATGTAAGCTACATCAGGGGCACTATGCTAGCCCTGCTTTTGTTGTTAGAGGAGATAGGTCAGCTACAACGCAATTTTTTGTGTTTGACACCAAGCCCGATACGGACGTATTCGGGGCAACCGATGCCCCAAGTTGACCGCAGCTACTGGATGAGAGTCCAGAGTAGGCCTGAGGATTGGTGGGAAAGGGTTGTACTGCTTGAAGTTAGCAATGAGCAGTGTAGGGAACATTTCCCAATGTCTAGAAGGTTGTTTATGAATTTATGTGAAATGGTCAGACCTTTCATAAAACCATCGGACAAGCCTGTACGTACGCCCATACCTTGGATTATGAGAGTGTCCATTGTAGTGTACAAATTGGAGAGTTGCTGTGAATGTAGGGTCGTGGCGAACCAGTTTGGCGTCCACAAGGCCACCGTCATTAAGTTCATGAGAAATGTTTTGTAAGGGAATGGTGGCGTCGTCAATCATTAACACGTTTATCAAGGTGCCAACTCTTGAAGAGGCTACAAGAACAGCCTGAGAGTTTAAGAGCAAATAGAGCTTGCAAGTGGGTGACATCAACTTGTATGCGGTGGATTAGCAACATCGGGTTAAATGAACAACATCGGGTCTTAAAATGAATGCATGCACTAGTATTTCTAGATCTTGTTTAGAGATAAGACCCCTAAGTTTAGAAATGATTTTGAGATGATAGAATGCAGACTTAGCAATTGCTTTCACGTGACTGTTAAAATTGAGTTCTCTATCGATAATGATAGATTTAAAACCTTTAGTTTCAAGCATAGTGGCAATCTTAACCCTTTCCTTCTTTGTTCCAAGTACAATTATGTTCTCTGTGCTCAGTTGGAGAACATTTTCAGACATCCAGTTATTTATTTGGCCGATACAGTCATAAAGAGATTGAAGGGGGGCATAGTCATTAGTTGACATGGCTGGGTAAAGTTGTGTGTCGTCCGCATAGCTATGGTATTTATCTGATTTGTTTCATAATTTGCCCTAGAGGCAGCATATAAAGTTGAAATAGTAGTGGCCCTAGAATGGACCCCTGGGGTACCCCACAGTTCAAGTACATCTGTGAAGAGGTATGGCTTCCTATTGCAACAGAGAAACGTCTTTGTTGTAGATAAGACCACTCGATAACTGCACCTGAGAGACCCACCCAATGTCCGAGTCGATACAGTAGTATGTCGTGGTCGACTGTGTCAAATGCCGCACTTAGATCCAAAAGCACCAGGACTGATGATTTGCAAGCATCAACGTTAATGTATATGTCATTTAAAACTTTAATGAGGGCCGTTTCAGTGCTATGATTAGCGGGGAAGCCTGATTTAAACTGATCAAGGCTGCTATTGCATGACAGAACGGCACTTGGTCGGTTGAATTATGTTATACTACTATACTATACTCATTACATTTTTATTTTAAAAAAGCTGCACTTTTCACCACTGTGTGTTATAAACATCATAATGACCAGAAGTTTGCCTAGTTTAAGTTTTGTAGAGATGTGACAGACAAATGTGTGGGTTAAGCTTTCTGTTTTATTCATGATTTCTCAGGGGGTAGGAACTAGGGTAGAGGTGGGGCAAAGGTACTGATGCTGGCAGGGCTGCTGACAGCTTTGACTGGGCCCGGGACAAATACATCTGAAAGGGCCCCAAAACCCAATACATACACCTTAATGAGGACCATATTCTGGGCTCCCTCTTTCCCTGGGCTCAGGGCAAGTGGCCCCTTTGTCCCGCCCTTGCTTCCCTGGGTGCTGGTGCTGGTGCTGGAGACTCTTCCACAGCATGGCCATCATCCTGGCATTGCTGTCCAGGGTCCTGTCATTGTTGTCCAGGGTCCTATCATTGCTGTCCATCCTCCTGGCATTGCTGTCCATCCTCCTGGCATTGCTGTCCAGGACTCCGTTTCTCGATTCTTGTCGTTGCTAACCGTCTTAAGTCGGTCTTGAGTTGGTCGTAAGTTGCTCTTGAGTTGGTCTTAAGTTGGTCTTCAGTTGGTCTTTAGACGCAAGACCAACTTAAGAACAACTTAAGAACAACTTAAGACCAACTCAAGACCTTGGTTACAACGTTGGTCTTAAGAACGAACAAAATGGCTAAAGTCGTTAGCAAAGGCACTGTCGAGAAACGACCCCCAGAATGGCTCCAACCAACTGCTCCTGGTGGTCAGCAGACTCCCTTGCCAGTTGACGAAGGAGGTCCGTCTGCCTGCGCTCCTGCTCCTGGAGAAAGGATTGTTGCTGCTCCCACGTAGGTCGCCTCCCTCTATGCATCTCTGCCACTAAAATAAGATCCAATGAGTATGATTGGCTAGAAGAGCAGTAGGCCTAATTTAATTTACAGTAGGCCTATAATAGGCAAAATGGGGCAAAATTAACACCTTCCCTCAATATGTGGGGAAACTAGCCTAGTTAAGTAGCACCACCCTCCAACGGCAAAAAAAAATTAGTTTTGCCTGCGAGTGGGTCTAGCCTCGAACAATGCCCCAGGCTGTGAAACTGGCGGACCAATCACAACGCAGGAGATTTGTTTTGAGTCTTTGGATGCAAAGCGGACAGGGTTTTGAGGGAGTGACGACAAAGTGTTGGCCAATAGGCACAGACACAGTTTGAAAAGCAATGGGTTGTTACCATCAACAATCTTCCAATGTCTCATTGATCAGGGCCAGACTAAATATTCACATCTCACGTTTAGTCTGGCTAAAAAATGTTTGTAAAAAATATATATATATCACCTGTTGCTTAGCTGCTTACGGGTTTGTCTTGGTCTTGGTCCACAGACTCCACATCCTCCTCTGTATCTTGATCCATTGCTAAAATGATTTAAAGGGGAGATCCAGTGTTAAATGTCTTAGTGTTAAACCATGATGCTGAGGGCTAACTCTGGCCACATACCTCAACTCCATACGTGTGCTGCATTACGAATCCCAAGCGCTAGTCAGAATTCCAAGAGCTGGTTGAAATTTGGCTTCCGCTGTGATGAACCGGCACCTATTAGCCATTGTTATAAATCTCTACTTTCCACCCATTTACGAGGCTCAAATTTGGGCTGTGACAGCCTCTACAAACGGGCCCGTTTCTAAACTAACTGTGCACTAGCAAAGTTCTCTATGCCTCTTTTACATGTCAGCAACCCCGTGAATCTGCTGAATGAAGTATTGAGCAACTTTGAGCCTCGTAAATGAATGGAAAGTAGAGACAGAGAGTGTTTATGGGTAGTACGAGAGAGGAATCTCGCAACTTTTTCCGGGTGGTACTGTCCACTAAGTGGCGCCATCCAGACAGCGCAGAGGAGCGCCAAGGAGCGCAGAGGCTGTGGTCCCATGGAGCTCAACCACGATGCTGCCATTGCTTTGGGAGAGAATTGGTATCATCGTTTCAATTTATTTTTCCAAAAGGCAGGATAGATTATCCTTTCGAACAGCACTTAGTTTGAATGTTTAAACTCGCTTGATCTTTGTAAAATACGTCTTTACTGTCAATATGACGTCACGAGTGGCTTCACAGACTGCGTTTGGATTGGTCGGCCGACTGCATTGCTGTGATCACGACGGCCGTAGAGCAATTTTATTAGCAAGATGCTAGCGGAGCCTGACTCATAAATGCCAAAGCTGTAGGAAATCAGAAGGACACAACTCCCAGCTTATTTTACATTTCATTAAAATCCACATTGGTTTCTCAGAACTTACAGTAATATTGTCAAGTTTCAGCCGACAGCGAGCACAATGTCAAGTTATTAGCGCCAGCCTTATGAGCTCTGCTGTCTCGACAGCGCTCCCTAGGTGAACTGCAGGCACGGGTTGGAGGGCGAGATTCAACACTGTATGTAAACCCACTGTGGTAGAGATTTATAACAATGGCTAATAGGTGCCGGTCCATCACAGCGCACCACAACCACATTTAGCTGATAATCTTCACCTGATTCTGTCACATAAGAAATGTGTCATTTTTAGACGTGTAATTTAGACGTCTAATTGTTGGACGAGCAGTGACAAATTCAATATTCAATATTCATTTGCTTTGGTCTCATTCTATTGGATACAGAACTTACTGAACCATCCTCTGTTTCTGCCAATGATGACCACAACACCAGTAATGAGTAGCAACACTCCACCAACGATCCCTATAATCATTGAGGGTTCTTCAATCAAAACTTCTCCAACTGCAAAGAGCAACAAAGAAGCTTAATGTGCACGTCAGAAACATCCATGTTAATGTTAGTTAAAGGCACCATTAGGGATTTTAGAGTAGAGTAGAGTAATTGTATTAATCCCGAAGGAAATTAAGGTGTCCTTGTGGTGTCTAATGTTGCATACACACACACTCATAAAAAAAAACCCTTGCAGTAAAAAGTCCTGGGTTACAGTCCTGAATTACGAGTCCTTCAGTTCAGCATACAGTAAATAAAAAGGCCAAGGCAGTGCATGGTGGGTGGTCGCGGGTACCACGCACTGATGAAGGCTTGTTAGCCGAAACGCGTTTGCTTTTTGGACATGGTGGTAATATAAATAAATAATGAGACGCAGTTTGTGAGTGCGGATTTCTTCTTCCTTAAGTTGACGCTTTTTATCTCGCACCCAAAAGCTTTTCGGTTTTCCAAGAAGTTGAGCGCGTCCTCTGCCAATACTTGAAGTCGCGATAGTTTGTCACCTTTTTCAACCCTCCTGAGTTTGAAGGTATGTAAATAATAAAAAGGAAAATTTAAGCCACGGTTGTGTACCTATAATGGGTTTGTCCAGGGTCCTGTGTTCTATTTTACATCTATACATGTTTATTTCGTCTTTCTCCGCTATGATGGTCACTCTGATCTGGTGGGTTCCATCTCCGTTAGGCAAGACATCGCTTGGGTGGCCATCCTTCTCAGGCCAATCATTCTTCAGGATGCTGATCTTGATGTCCTTCGGGTAGAAGCCTGTGGCCAGGCATGTCAACAGGTATCTACCATGAGGTCTCCCGTTTCTGGCAAAAAGATGAATCTGTGGGGGATCTGGCAAACCAAACAAAAGAAAAGATCATTTATTGTCATCATTTTTACAGTGTAATGTCAAGGCTTCCAACTTCAGGAAAACATTGGTACTGATGCTACTGGAGGAACCTACAATGTTTTTGGTTTTCTGTAAGTTCACTGTCTCCATATGTTCGGAACTTGTCCAGCCACTCCACACACTCCTTCTCCAGGTAGCTCTTGGTGTGCAGGTGCAGGAATGGCACTCCTTCCCAGTTATGTTTCGTTAGAAAAGCCTCAGGGACTGGTGCCACCCACTGCAGCGAATCATCATCAAAGGAGAGGAAATCGATGCCATCGTAGCTGTATTCATCAACACCCTTGACAAACTGTAGAGAACCGTCTGCCGTTCTGACAGCCTCACAGCCATGTCTCCACATCAGGGAATGGATATCTGTTGAAGAACATGACAAGATACAATAAAGCGTTACAGGATGGCCTCCGCTTTTCTCTCCTTTTTAAGACTGTATGTATGAAACATATTGGCTCTTTTTTATCACAGACTTTTTCCATTTGTTCACACAATTTATAATATCACACAACAAGTTGATCATTATGAGGATTTAGGTACGGAGGTAGTTGAGCAACATCCAAGCTCTAGTGAATGCTGTTCATGCCACACAAGAACCAGTTACATTTCCCCCTCTATTTTGCAAAATAAAATACAGACTTGTAGCAATTTTAGGGTGACCAGATTTTTGTAGTCTGAAACCGGGACACTTCGTGC
>NC_085876.1:49553067-49573067 GCF_034702125.1 Engraulis encrasicolus
AGGCCCATCTCCATTTGCTCTCTTACTGTTACTGTTAATTAATTATTTTTTTCTCCCCCCCACCTCTCTCACTAACACGCGTGTGCGCTCTCACTCTATGGGTCTTTCTCAAATGCAAGGCCAGTGTCCTTCCAAGTGTGTCAGCCTAATTAGTCAGGCCCAGTGATTGGATACCCTTTATTAGTCATACCCAGTGATTGGATATTCTGTAGAGTTCACCAAAAAGTATCCAATCACTGGGCGTGACTAATTAGGCTGATACACTTGGAAGGACACTGGCCTTGCATTTGAGAAAGACCCAATCTCTCTGTCTTTGGTGCGCATACTGAATCGCGCTCCTATGGCAAGTGCTACACCCTCCATCATGACAACATTCTACAGAGGAACCATAGAGAGCGTCGTGTCCAGCTGCATCACAGTGTGGGGAGGAAGCTGCACGGAGAAAAACAGGAAGACACTCCAGCGTGTTGTGAACACAGCGAAGAAGATCATTGGAGTACCACTCCCCTCCCTGCAGGACATTTACACCGCACGCCTCACCCGAAAAGCACTGATGATCATCAAAGACACAAGCCACCCTGCACACAAACTGTTCAGCCTCCTGCCCTCTGGAAAGAGGTACAGGCGCCTCCGTTCCCGTACCACCAGGCTTGCAAGCAGCACGATGCATCAAGCAATCAAGATACTGAACACTCAACCCACTCTCCCTTCACTGTCAGCCTCTAGCCAGCCAGGCCACTGACAACGCTCCCCCCCCTCATCCCCACCACCATATCTGCGACTGAACATTCCACCTGCACTACTACATCTGTGACTGAACTTTCAACCTGCACTAACTCAAAACATACACATGCACACACACACACACACACACACACACACACACACACACACACACACACACACACACACACACACACCACAGACACACACACACACACACACACACACACACACACACACACAAGCACACTGCACTTTCTGCACTAAACCCAAACATACACACACTGACACACAACTCATACTCACACACATACACACACACACACACACACACACACATACAGGTACACACACACAGACGCACACCGCACTTTCTACCTGCACTAAACACACACACACACACACACACACACACACACACACACACACACACACACACACACACACACACACACACACACACACACACACACACACGCACACACGCACACAAAACACATACAAACACACACACACACACATACTGCTGCTGGTGTATTTAAATAAAAACCTTTTTTAATTATTTATTTCTTCAAATGCTACTATTACTATGTCAGAACGCTATAAAGGACTTTTAGGAAAAAGAACAACAAAATACCTCCTCTTAATGTATGTTCTCTACAAGTCTTCTGTTGTCCAGTCTTGCACTTTAAATGTCTGTATGAGCAATGTCTACGTCCATACTGTCTATGTCCATGTATGAGTACTGTCTATGTCTATACTGTCTATGTCCTTACCTAGATTAGTCTATGTCTGCATGGGAGAGCAAGAAACGCAATTTCAAATTCTTTGTATGACCAGTGCATGTAAAGAAATTGACAATAAACTTGACTTGACTTGACTTGACTTGACTATTCCAGGTATTGGCCAGACTGGAGACTGACAGGTCTGACAGCCGCCTAATGCACTGACAGAGAGCTCCGTCCTTGTGAATGACCGACGTCATTCAGGAATGGGACCCGATTGGTCCAACACCACAAACGAACCGAACTATTTTAAACCAAGTTTGTAACCATTTGTTTGTTTGAATTGCTTGAAGAAGGTCAGTAGACCGAAACGTTGCATTAAAACATGCAAATGTGAACGGTGTGCGGGAGCTTTCTTTGCTTTAACGTTGGTGACCTTGGGGTTCCACTCCTACGCACCTGACCAAGGAGGTGTGCAAGAATTCTTCACTTACTAAGTGAGACAACACAAAAATGTTTAATGAATGAATATCGTAGGTTGCCCATCGCTGTTTTGCCAACCGGCCTCCACACCCACCGTGACAATAAAGTGTCATATTTTTTCCACAGAGAGTTGCCTTGTAAGCAGTGAAGCAGAGGTACATGTACAGTGACCGAAACAGCAGCATCAACCCTTTCTCAAAAGAAAAGTTGTTAGCCTGTTAGCAACTTCGGTAGTTGCCAATGGGAAAATGCATTGAAAACAACAAAGTAGCTAATGTAGTAAGCAACTTTGGTTTTGAGAAATGCAACCCTGGCCTGTCGCCAGTGACTGCCAGCCATTCTGCCAGTTTGTCCTCCTCACATCGTCAGAGGGCTCCATTCAAAGTCAACGAGTCCCTATGCAGCTGCCTCAGCAATCTTAACAGCCATATAATAATGGAAACTGTAGAGTCTAGTACACAAAATGGTCTGTGTATGCAGGTGCCTCAGCAATTTTAACAGCCTGGAAAAGGAAAGTCACTTATGGCCTGTGGGGATAGCCGTGTGTGTGTGTGTGTGTGTGTGTGTGTGTGTGTGTGTGTGTGTGTGTGTGTGTGTGTGTGTGTGTGTGTGCGCGCGCGCGTGTGTGTGTGTGTCCAAGCCCCAAGGAGGATTTTAAGTGTGCGGACCTCTCACTCCGAAGCTGCGGTCTGCCTTTGTCCTGTCCTGCACCTTTTCCTGGGATGTGCCCAATCAATCTTCACATTATGGACGCATCATTCATTGTAGGACCTTCTGCCTGACGTACTGACACAGACACAAGACGTCCCTTTTGCAGTGCGATTGGCCCTCCTCCGCCGCCCGTCCCCTCGGGGCTCGGGGCAGCCTATCAGAGATCAGCAGCTTCACGTAGGAGGAGCTGTACGTCAGCAGGAGCTGTCTGGCTATGTCCTGCAGAGAAAGAAGAAAAATACAAGCAAAATATACAAAATGATTATTATAAAATTCTGGAGAACAGCGATTGTTTTTGGACATTATGATGCTGGATATTGCATCTAAAAATGACCTAAAGGGCACCCTGTTATGCAAGAATTTTTTTCTTGTCTAAAAAAAAAGGAGATTTTACAGATAAAATGCTGGAAGGTGTAGATGATGCTTGAACTCTGCAATATTCTGAAACAGTCACTCTCCGTTTGTCACTGTGTAGGCTTCTGTACCTGAGGGGGTTTGCTGAGATCTGGTACGAGGCTGATGTTTTTGGTGAGCTTTGTCTCCTCCCTCTGGCTGGAGGTGGTACTGCCGTCTCTGTCCTCGTTATCCCCCAGCAAGGGCCGCTCCTCGTCACGCTCGTCGCCGTCACGGCCAAACGGTGTGTCATCTGGGTCATAGGTCGTGACCTCTGTCACTAAGGTCACATGAGACATCCTCTTTTTCATTTGCTTCTGAAATCGTGTCAAAATGCACAAACATTTCATTTTAACATAAATGGTTACATATGTCTAAATTCAGCTCTGTTATCTGCAACTTGATAGTTGATATATTTAATATTTTTATGGCATTGTTATACATGTTATACTATACATATTATACATACATATAGGACCTGTAGCACCTTGGTACTTTTGGCTTAAAGGGGCCGCTCATAATTACCGCGTAGCGGCACAGAACTAACTCACTGATGGGCCCCGCATTTTTTGTAATTTTTTTTGCACATTTCTGAAAGTTGGGGCCCATGAGGGTGCGTGGCCCACTGGGAAATGCCCGCTATGCCAGAGATGACCAGTGCAGCCCTCACATGCAGGATGAAGGGAACATGAGGGTACACTGCGACCATCTCCCTAAGAAGGTTATTATGAGTAGTGATGAAGCATTTTTTCGTGTGAGCTTTTTAATGTAGGCTATATTATATACAATGTCATAAATACCGCTAGGCATTGGTGTCGGGCCCTCAGGCGTCAAAAAGTGCCCGGGCCCTTTTCAGATCCCAGTCCAGCCCTGGCCTTGTACCAACTCACAAATGGACTGTGGCAGGTAAGACACTGGGTCTGTTTTGGGGTATTGATTGATCTTTCTCAGGACTACCTGGCTGCTGCCAAAGCCTCATCCCTGCTGTGTCCAACATCAAGGGGGTTTGTTTTGCCACAGCAGGGCGTTGTAAGTCTATACAGATCAATACTATTGTAGTACACAACACAATACATTTCAGAGGTGCCGACTCAAGTCAGGGGATCAACATTTTTAAAGGGACACTGTGTGAGATTTTTAGTTGTTTATTTCCAAAATTCATGCTACCCATTCACTAATGTTACCTTTTTCATGAAATTCAAGTATTCATTATGACTGGAAAAAAATCATTTTTCATACATGTAAAGGGGAATCTTCTCTATGGTCCGCCATTTTGAATTTCCAGAAATAGCCATTCTTAGCTGCAAAAAGGACTGTACTTGGGCCATACTACAAAATATTAGTGTATTACTGAGTAAACAAAAGGTCAAATTTGGCAATAGGCGACACAGTTTCAATTAGCAGCATAGTTAGCAGCATTGTTTCCTGCACAGTGTCCCTTTAAAGGACCACTTCAGTCAATTTCAATATGCTGTTGTATTGCACATGCTACCCTTGACTTGTCAGTACCCGGTGATGCCACATTTTTTTTTGGCTCAGCCCTTGTTTGCCAGTGTTTGTTTGCATTTTTTTTAAAATAACATAGGCCTGCTCCAAATATTTTCCCAAAAGGTACCGCTGTTTGCTAGTTCTCTGCTGATGTATAACCTTTTGGATGTTTTTGGGAATAAATAAAAACGTTTTTAAAAAAAAAGATGTAAACAAAGCGCTGCCCCCATTACAATGACCAGGATCTCGGAAAAGGCTGAAGAAGAAAAAAATAAATAAAACTCAGGTACTGACAAGTCCAGGGTAATGTGAGCATTACAACTGCATGTTGAAATTGACTGAAGTTGTCCTTTAACACTATTCCAGTTGGCCCCTGCTGTACTCTGGGTGTTGAATTAACACTGCAGATTTTACTGTGAAACTGATACAGCCAGGACAGGCTTAGTCGGCTGGGCACTGTTTGATTCCCAACTGGGGTCATTTCCCGAGCCTCCCCCATCTCTCTCTCCCACTCATTTCCTATCACACTAAAGTTGAATATATATATATACAGTATATTAAACAAACAAAAAACCCTGATACAGTCAGGCCAGGCTACCTTCAGATCCTCCCAACCTCTCTCCCACTCATTTCCTATACCACTCTTAAATAATAGTAAACAAATAAACATAAATAAACAAAAAGTTGAAAAAAAAAAATATTAGTAGCCTCTTACTGCAGCAGGGGTCGCCGGCGACCCTATTCACTTGCTGAAAATGCTTAACTACATCATAACAACATTGCTATGACATTACAGAGAGCCATAGCGCTGCTCTAAAGGGTTTTAAACAAAAAAACCCCTGATAAAGTCAAGCCAGGATACCTTCAGGTCCTCCCAGCCCAGACCAGCATCCTCCTCCTCCAGGTGCTCAGCCAGGGCCTCCACACACGGAGACAGGTCCCAGTACAAGCAGAAGAGCTGAAAACACATCAAGACAGCCTAGTTCATGACCTTACTGTATCTGGGGTCGCCGGTGGGCCTATTCACTACCTGCTGAAAATACTAACTCCATCACATCATACTACATCATAACAACATTGCTATGACAGTAACGACAGCCTTAAGTAACAGATTAAGACATAGCCATTAGCACAGTAAGGTTATAACATATGCTCTGCACTAAGGGGTTAAATACCTCCGCCAAGGAGGTTACCGTATGTTTTTGGTCACGTTTGTTTGTCTGTTTGCCTGTCTGTCTGTCTGTCTGTCAACAGAATAATTCAAAAGGTTATGAACGGATTTGGATGAAACTTTGTGCAGTTGTTGGAAATGACCAAAGGAGCAAGTGATAAAATGTTGGTGGTGATCACGATACAGACTCAGGATTTTTAAAAATATTCTTCACCATTGCAGAATAGGATGAATGTTGACATTTCTGTTTCTAATTCCAGAAAAAGAAAGCAGAAAGACTTTAAAAACAATACGGTGTAGCATTGTCAAATGTTCTATCAAACAGCGTCCTTGTCGGAGGTCTGAAGTCTCTGAGTGCATTTTTTTCTTTATATTTTTAGTTTTAACCTTTATTTGTATAATGTTTTATTTTTGTATAATGTTTTATTTTTAGCCTTTATTTGTATAATGTGTTGGTTCCACTCTCAACGTTGTTGAATTAACTGGAAAATTCACTGCCTTCATACCTTCATGGTACCAGTGCAGTGGGTGTAATGTAATGTAGTGTAATGTAATGTAATGTAATGTAATGTAATGTAATGTAAGTTACCTTCATGGTGCCAGTGCAGTGGGTGTAATGTAATGTAATGTAATGTAATGTAAGTTACCTTCATGGTGCCTGTACAGTGGGTAATGTAGTGTAATGTAACGTACCTTCATGGTGCCAGTGCAGTGTGTGTAATGTACAGTGGGTAATGTAGTGTAATGTAACGTACCTTCATGGTGCCTGTACAGTGGGTGTAATGTACTGTAATGTAATGTAATGTAATGTACCTTCATGGTGCCAGTGCAGTGTGTGTAATGTAATGTAATGTAATGTAATGTAAGTTACCTTCATGGTGCCAGTGCAGTGGGTGTAATGTAATGTAATGTAATGTAGTGTAACGTACCTTCATGGTGCCAGTGCAGTGGGTAATGTAGTGTAACGTACCTTCATGGTGCCAGTGCAGTGTGTGACCCAGTCTGCCACTCCTATGAGGAGACGATGCCTACTCAGCCTCTCATTCACCAGGATCAGCCGGGCGTCCGTGTTGGCGCTGATCTACACAATAGATGGACATTTTACAATTACAATGGATACGTTTACATGAGACCTTTAATTCAGAATTACCTTCATGGTCCCAGTGCAGTGGGTAATGTAAGGTAATATAACCAGGATCAGCCGGGCGTCCGTGTTGGCGCTGATCTACACAGCAGATACAGAGATTCTTTAAGTATAGAGATATGCCAATGTAATAGGTTTCTATGGGCACCTAACATGACCAGGTTCTGGTCTGCCTAAAGGGGCGTGTCATAATGCTCCTAGCATTGAATAGAACAGTCCTCAGGTCTGCCTAGGTCTGCCTAAAGGGGGATTTCCCCCCCAATAATAGAACCCGGAAACAATGGGCCAATGGAACCTCTCTCTCTTTACTCTCTCTGGTAGATACATAGGCATGTTAGGGAACAGTAGCATGCACAGACAGCATGTGCCATCAGCCATTTTGTGTTTTACATTTTGCAGTTTTTCCTTTTGAAGTATATGATAGAAAATGTGATAACAATAACTGTATTTGTATAACACAAATCATACAAGACATTCAGTTCAATGTGCTCCTAACCTGCAGGTCTCCTAAAGGGGCATTCACCTGACGTCACATGGATCCAGGAAAAGTATGATCTTAATATATATCTTAATATGTCATAGAACAGGGTTTCCCAAACTGTGGTGTGCGCGGTCTGCCACAAGGGGGTGCGCGAGCTGAATAGAGCAATGGTGGATATGTGTGTTTTTTATATCCTACATTAATGAGCACAGGGTAGTTTTAATTGTTTGGTTAATTGTATGCTGGAAGGATCCATATGAAGTGTAATTTATAACATGCAACAAGTTCCATTGTAATGATGGCAGAAAAATCATCAAGTCGATTGGAAATGAGGATTGGCCAAAATGTGCGGCTGTGCAATATTCGCGTAGGGGGTGCGCGAACCACATTGAAATGCAAAAGGGGGCGGGGGAAAAGTTTGGGAAGCACTGTCATAGAAGATGCAAAAGTTCAAAGATCTTTGAACCTTGAAAAGTATGGGCATAATATATCTTAATGTATCAGAAGATGTATTAGATGTGTGTCTGTACCTGTTTGCTGCTGTGGGGCAGGGTGAAGTATGGGCTTAATATATCTTAATATGTCATCGAGGATGTGTGGCTGTGCTGTACCTCTTTGCTGCTGTGGTGTATCAGAAGATGTAGAAGATGTGTGGCTGTACCTGTTTGCTGCTGTGGTGCAGCGTGAAGTATGGGCTTAATATATCTTAATATGTCATCGAGGATGTGTGGCTGTGCTGTACCTCTTTGCTGCTGTGGTGCAGCGTGAGGTATGGGCTTAATATATCTACATCTGAAGAGTTCAGATGCAAAACCCCCTAATTCCATTTCTGAAGACCTGCACTTCTATATGTTTAGAGAACCCCGTTGCTGTTTTGGTTTACATTCACATACTTGATAATACATATAAATAGTTATATTACATGAATAAAATAAAAAACTATGCAATTTTGATAGCTTTGTATTAAATAAAAATGAATTAAGATTATTTTCTGAAAAGGCACTTAGGGGGTTTTGCATCTGAACTCTACATTTGTCATCGAGAATGTGTGGCTGTGCTGTACCTGTTTGCTGCTGTGGGGCAGGGTGAAGTATGGGCTTAATATATCTTAATATGTCATCGAGGATGTTTGGCTGTACCTGTTTGCTGCTGTGGTGCAGCGTGAAGTATGGGCTTAATATATCTTAATATGTCATCGAGGATGTGTGGCTGTGCTGTACCTCTTTGCTGCTGTGGTGCAGCGTGAGCAGGATGGTGGCGCTGAGCAGCACGGAGATGAGGCTGACACACAGACACATGACCCAGAAGTCAGTCACCGGGGTGACCAGGTAGACGTGCACCGTAGAGTACACAGCACACCACAGCACCAAGTAGATCACCTGCACACACACACACACACACACACACACACACACACACACACACACACACACACACACACACACACACACACACACACACACACACACACACACACACACACACACACACACACACACACACACAGCAGATGCTTTCTGAATACACATAATAATGCACTAGTTTCCATGTTGTGTTCACTGACAATCAAGGATAAAGTACTATAGGCAATCACACGAATGCAAAACGGATTCAGACATCAAACGCATGCAAAACATATGTTGAACTTGGAACACATTTTCTTCAAAAAATCTGCATAGCTGCATAATCATTACCGGGGCCAGGATGAAGTTGAAGATGTTGGAGTTGAAGAAAAGGTATCGCCGAACAGACCGACGCCCGAGGGCAATTTGGAGAGGAGCTTCAAAGTCCTGCGGCGGGACCTGTCAAACAAAAACAATGACATGGGGTACAGTAAGACTACAGACCTGGGGTGCGTTTCTCGATTCTTGTCTTTGCTAACCGTCTTAAGTCAGTCTTGAGTTGGTCGTAAGTTGCTCTTGAGTTGGTCTTAAGTTGGTCTTAAGTTGGTCTTCAGTTGGTCTTTAGACGCAAGACCAACTTAAGAATAACTTAAGAACAACTTAAGAACAACTTAAGACCAACTCAAGACCTTGGTTACAACGTTGGTCTTAAGAACGAACAAAATGGCTAAAGTCGTTAGCAAAGGCGTAGCGTTTCTCGAAAACATCTTTGCTAACTAAGGTAGCAACATACTTGGTTGCAATGCAATTTCTGATTTGCTAAATGGTTCTCTAAGTTCAAGTTCAAGTTCAAGTTGGTTTTATTGTCAATTTCTTTTACATGCACTGGTCATACAAAGAATTTGAAATTACATTTCTTGCTTTCCCATGCAGACATAGACTAATCTAGGTAAGGACATAGACAGTATAGACATAGACAGTACTCATACATGGACATAAGACAGTATGTGCATAGACAGTGCTCATACAGACATTTAAAATGCATCTAACTGGAAACGAACCAAACCGTCAAAGTCGCCGGCACAGCAACCCAGTGCCCCACCGCTACTGTATAGGCCATGGCAAGGCCGGCCTACATTTCACATGTGTCCTAATTTGACTTTAACAACAGTATGCTGTATGTCGTGACTGTAAAGATTTTGAAAGGAAGTGGTAATTTAGAGAAGTGATAAAGGAACGAACGGCTGTTTTGACAACTGCCCTAGAACTCAACAAAACATGAATTGTTGGTACTACACAGACAGAGAACAGACAGACAGACGGACGGACGGACAGACAGACAGACAGACAGACAGACAGACAGACAGACAGACGGACGGACGGACGGACGGACGGACGGACGGACGGACGGACGGACGGACGGACGGACGGACGGACGGACGGAAACTATGAATTTTAGACTCTTTTAGGGTCTGAAGAAGACAGTAGTCGCAACACGTCAGCCCATCTCATTAAAGGCTTTTTAACTTCACCAGCAGTGTGCCTTGGAATCTTTGGCAGACCTTATCAACAGCCACAACTGGAGCTAAGTCTGACCATAATTTTAAGAAACTTTATTTCCTTGAGCCAAAGAGCACCTGCTAAAGAGAAAAAAGTGAAGCAGCCCTCCTCCATGATCAACATTCCCTAGTGAACAGTTGAGTTATTTTAGCATGAGACTATGAATTGTTGGTACTACACCAGGGGTAGGGAACCTACAGTATGTCTCGAGGGCTGTTTATGGCCCTTGAGGCCGTTTGATCCGGCCTCCGACATCATTTCAATGTTATGCAGCTTCACATGAAATGTAACATATTTTGTAATGGAATCTTATAAATTACATTTGCATTACAATTACGTTATATTCAGGGGACCAAGAGAAGGTGGGGTCTGTTTTAAAGGTGGCTGCCTTCAATATAGGCCTAAAGTGCCGGGGGGAATCGTGGTTTGTGTTCATAGTGCGACCCTGTGAGGACTTTGAGGGCCCTTGGAGGAATTTGAAATGGCCCCTCGGATGAAAAAGGTTCCCCACCCCTGCAATACACAGCCAGAGAACAGACAGACAGACAGACAGACAGACAGACAGACAGACAGACAGACAGACAGACAGACAGACAGACAGAAACCATGCATTGTTGGCACTTCACAGTCAGAGAACAGACAGACAGACAGACAGACAGACAGAAAGACAGACAGACAGACAGACAGACAGACAGACAGACAGAATGTGAAGTGGAGCATGCGGTCGGTCACCTGGAAGCCCTGTTTGTCCAGCTGGTCTCTGCAGTGCGACAGGTCAAACTTGGGACTGAAGACAGAAGAGCTGGACACAGCCCACACCTCCTTACCTGCAGTACACACAAAAGACAAAAAGACAAAAATCACCCTGAAATCCAACACAAGACAAAAAAGTACCCTGACATCCAACACACATAGTAGGCCTATAATAATAATAATTAATAATACACTAAAAACACAAAGCCTACTTATTATTCTGTGTATTTCCTGTGACCTTTGTGTCTGCAAGTGGTGTCATGTTTATGTCCTCGAATGTAAGTCACTTTGGATAGAAGAAGTGTCTGCCAAGTGCAATGGGATGTCATTTAATAATAATAATAAATGTAATGGTAGATGACAATAGATAAACCAGGGTAAGTTAAAGGGCTATGCCACTATTTGGGGGCTTGATACAGTTAAAATTGTTGGCTGGGGGTTATAAAGGTGATAAAGTGTCTTATTTTTCATGTTCAGCGTTGTCTTGCTTTAAGACAAGCTAAAAGAAGGAGTATGTAGCTAAGCTTGTGAAAGTCATGGATCACTGTAGCATGTAGCATGCTACACGGATCCATTGACTTTCACTAGCTTAGCGACATGCTCCCTCTTTTAACTTGTCTTAAAGCAAGACAACGGCTTACATGAAAAATAATACACTTTACCACCTTTATAAACCCCAGCCAACGATTTTAACTGTATTAAGCCCCAAAATAGTGGCATACCCCTTTAATGAATGTAATAATAGATGACAATAGGTTGACAAGCCCTCTGTTTCTTAAGGCTCTCTGTAGCAATGTTGTTCAGCAAGGAGTGACTAGGCCCGTTGACAAGTCCATCTGCAGTAAGAGGCTACAAAGACAAATGAAGGAAGAATGCAGACCACAGGAAACATCTCGAGATCTCACTACCTCACACTGCATGATAATCAGGCTGTCTAACTGTTCAGCAACAACATGATAAGATCGGTAGCAGGGCCGCTGACAGCTTTGACCGGGCCTCGGGCAAAATCATCTGAAAGGGCCCCTCTCTCAATACATACAATGTAATGATGTCCCAATTCTAGGCCCCCTCTTTCCCTGGGCCCGGGACAATTGACCCCCTTGTCCCCCCCATGTCAGCTTCTCTGCCATGAGGAGCAAAAAAATGTGGTCACTTCACACTTGACTTGTGAACTTAAGGCTCTCTGTAGCAATGTTGTTCAGCAAGGAGTGATTAAGGCCCGTTGACAGTGAAGTCCATCTGCAGTAAGAGGCTACAAAGACAAATGAAGAAGGCGGACCACAGGAAACATCTCGAGATCTCGCTACCTCACACTGCATGATAATCAGGCTGTTCAACTACTCAGCGACACCCAGGGGCGTAGCTAGCAGCACACTGTGGGCCCTATGAGTATGTACAGTCAGCTCCAATGCCCCCCCCCCCCCAACCATATATCTACATCAGTGATTCTCAAAGTGTGGTCCGGGGACCACTGGTGGTCCGCGACACAGCTCAGGTGGTCCGCGAGGGGATTTCTACTTTTCAAGACAAGCTAGCAGTAGGCTATATTTCTAACATTGTTACAAAGCTTAACATAGCTGAAGTCATATTTTCACCACAATAAGACAGGCTTGTAAATGTGCATAAGAAGTAAGCGAAATGAGCAGTGTCAAATTAGCACCCATTAACTGTAAATTCAGTTGACAGGTGGTCCCTGAACATTTTTGGGGGGACAAAGTGGTCCTCTGCCTGAAAAGGTTTGAGAAACACTGCTCTACATAAATCAGACTGTGTGTGGGCCCCTTTATATACATGGGGCTCTGGTGATTCAGTCACACTTCACCCCTCTGGACGACACACCTGGCAACAACACGATATGATCGCGAGGAGCAAAAAATGCGGTTACACTTCACACTTAACACTTCACACTTGACACAGCCGATAGAGTGCATCGCAAGATGAGAGGGTGTTAACCTGAATAAATCATCTAGTTTTAACCATCCTGCCTGTGTAGCAAGCCAGTGCCCTACCATTAGAGTCAAGGCAAGGCCTTGAACTGTATGTCTTACCGTTGGTCTGAAAAGAAAGTGAATAAAGAAGCACTCATCAGATTTCTTTTTTCTTTTTTAATTGCCTCACATCACAGACGTTTCGGGCTTACACCGTTCTTCAGTGTGAAATGGCGAATTGCCATTTCACACTGAAGAAGGGTGTAAGCCCGAAACGTCTGTGATGTGAGGCGATTAAAAATGGAAAAAAGAAATCTGATTTGTGCTTCTTTATTCACATACTTTTGAGATTTGAGTTCAGTCATTGACGAAGTTAAGCACCCAGTGTAAAGTATAAGAAGACAAGGTGTTGAGCGCGCTTCCTGATCCTTTTACCGTTGGTCTGGATAGGAGCTCTGCTGACAATTCCAGACCAATATCAAAGTGCAAGAAAAGACAAGTAACAGTGATGGACCAATAACAGTAAAGTGATGAAGTAATAAGATAATAACTGAGCATTTAACATTGGTGAGTGATGTGACAGTGATGGGCCAGTGATAAAACAGTAATAATAAAGTGATGGAATAATATATAAGAATTTAATCCATTAGCCTGGAGACACATACTGTATATGCTGGATACAGGCTCTGGAGATTTAAGAGTTGTTATTAAAAATGTGGGTAAGTTAGAGCTGAATGAACACATTCTAAGGCAAAACGAGGGTGCTAGCTTTTAAATGCAATTCATTTCATGTTTGTATGTGCTTCAGAGGCTGAGATATTTAGGATTTAATAGACAGAGGGCACCCTTTCCCAAAAAGGGCTTAGGACAAAATGGGTTAGCCCCTTAATGCACTCCGTACCTCCTGTGGCACGCTGTAATAGACATTGAAAGTTAACTACTATAGTACTACAATACTATGACATGACACAGGGCCTTTAGCAGAGATTCTTTAAGTATATAGAGATATGCCAATGTAATAGGTTGCTATGGGCACCTAACATGACCAGGTTCCGTTCTGCCTAAAGGGGCGTGTCATAATACTCCTAGCATTGAATAGAACAGTCCTTAGGTCTGCCTAAAGGGGGATTTCCCCCCCTCCCCCTTGCAATGATAGAACCCGGAAACAATGGGCCAATGGAACCTCTCTCTCTCTCTACTCTCTCTGCCTTTAGTAATACATTACGACTTAGTCATTGCCATACTGGTAACAGCAAATGTATAACACTGTGTTAGGTTCAGATATAGAGGAAAATGGTCTTACCATTGCTCTGGATAGGAGCTCTGCTGTTCTGCAGTGTGGGCGTGTGGGAGGGCTGAAGATTGGACTCCACATCGCTCGTTATTCCGTTCATACTATCCCGTGGTGCCGATCGGGGCCTGTCCTCCATCTCGACCTTGTATTATGACCCCTGAGGAGATCAAAAGAGATATTTGTATAGTAGGCCTACATTATATTCCTACATGATTGTGCATTACTATGTACTACCTACACACATTCCTGCAGCATTTTATGACCACCCTCATAAGATTATGAAAGAAAACATTTGTAGTATTAACAAGTTTTTCCTTGACGGATTAAGGAGTAAAGTGCTTCAGGGTGAAGAAATGCTTTGAGCCTCCACAGCAGGGCCGCTGACAGCTTTGCCTGGGCCCAGGACAAAACCATCTGAAAGGGCCCCAAATCCAGTACATACAATGTATTGGGGACCAAATTCTGGGCCCCCTGTCTCCCTGGGCCCGGGACAAATTACCCCTTTGTCCCCCTCTGTCGGCTTCCCTGCTACCCAGGGGTCTGTGCAGTTCACTCGAACCCTACAGCGGCCTCTATAAGGGGCTTAATACCTTACAGCGGCCTGCATAGGGGGCTTAATACCCTACAGCGGACTTTATGTAAGGGTTAACGTTCGGCGAGAAGGTCGCTACCGTGGAATAGCAGCACGACAGAGAGAATCTTTAGACCCCGACGCGGAGCGGAGGGGTCTTGTTCTCTCTGAAGTGCTGCTATTCCACAAAGCGACCGACTCGCCGAAAGTTAACCCGCTTATTATATGGATATACTTAAATGATTCACACATGGCGGGGACATTTCTTTAGGCCTATTTAATGTTAAGTCTATTATAGTTTTTAATGTCAAAAGATTGTTGCTGCGCAAAAACAAAACAGTGCCGTTTAGTTGTGGAACACCGCTAACAGCTAGGTAGCCAGGACAACAGGTGTTGTCTATCACAGCAGCTGATTAGAGTCTTGTTGAAAAGTCGCTTTAGCAGTGAAAAGTCTTGTTGCCATTGACAGCGGTCTGTTATAGACCAACCCGTCCGTTATCGAAAATGCTCATATGCTCAGGGTCGCTGGCAGCTATGGCCTGAAAGTGCCCCCTTTTGGGGTTTTGTCATATAGAATTATTATATGAACATACATTATATGAATATATATATATAGTATATACAGTATACGATGTGGCGAACCCAATTCTGGGGCCCTCGTCTCCCTGGCCTGAGACAACTCACCCCTTTGTCCCCCCTGTCAGCTTCCTATCTGGTATACAGTAAGTCTCTTTGTGTTGTTCTATGTCCAGCAAAACACTGTAGTTTGTCCCTATTCATTGTGATAGTTAAAAGTATTTAAGAAATTATGACCCAGGCCAGAATTGAGCCCGGATCACTAGCGTAGGAACCCACAGCGTAGTAACCCAGTGCCCTACCGTTAGGCCACTGCAGAGCTGCTAAAAGTATAAATCGATTGCACAACTGGACCACCGTATTAAAACGTCTCACTGCAGGAAATGGAATGTGTCCTGGATTGTGAGACATGCCCTCAACTCAGGGTTCAGGGTTCAAGTTAGTAATCTAACTGAGGTTCTGCCGTGGGCTAGCGGTAGGGCACTGGGTTATTACACCGGCGACCCGGGTTCGATTCCGGCCTGGGTCATTTGCCGATCATTCCCCCGTCTCTCTCTCCAACACTCGTTTCCTGTCTGTCCTCCACTGTCCTGTCAAAAATACAGGCAAAAAAGCCCTAAAAACATATATAAAAGAAATCTTTCTGAGAACACATAGTAGTTACATGCCGAAGAGATTTATGCTTAAAAAAAAACCCTCACTGTTTAAGAGAAATAATTTTGCACGACCTAATGCAATGTGAGATCAACAGAACATTAATACACTAATATTGGCAGAACAAATTAGAAGGAGTCAGTGACGTCCTCAAGGAGAGGGGATCCATCTATTGTGCAATGTTGATCTTTTTACACAAGCAGACTGATCACATGTTGTGCTGACTCGGAGCACCATGTCATGTGAAGTCACCGCGAAACAGAGAGAGGGCACCCAGGGGTGCCGACAGGGGGGGACAAAGGGGACAGTTGTCCCGGGCCCAGGGAGAGAGAGGGGGCCCAGAATTGGGTCCTCATTATTGGGGCTGGGGGGCCCTTTCAGACGACTCTGTCCTGGGCCCAGCCAAAGCTGTCAACGGCCCTGAGCGAGGGCACCTTCACTGCGAGCAGCCCCACGCAGAGCAGGTTCACAAGGGGAAGAAACTGTTAAGACATTCTCTGCATTTGTACATGTATTATTGAAAATATAAAATGTGATTAAAAAAAATGTAACCCGTAGTTAGGACTTTTGCTTTTTGTGTTTTTAAGATCTGCGGCAGAATGGGGGGCTTGTCTCAATGCTGTAACACCTCTGTTATGAGCAAGACCCCCATTCTGCCGCAGATCTTAAATGCTATCTCTGTCTCCTGTGTGGGTTTTCTTTCAGGTCAATTTGATAAGGTGATACAGTGAATTTATTCACAGAAACCATCACAGCTACATACTTCCCTTTCTTAACCCGTTAAGACACGGTGTTATGCATTTGCTGTTACCAGATTGGCAATGACCAAGTCGTAGTGCATTACTAAAGGACCTGTGTTATATTATAGTAGTGTAGTACTATGGTAGTTAACTTTTCAATGACAATTACAGTGTGCCACTGGAGATAGGCCGTGCATTAAGGGGCTGCGTTGTGCGGTCTTTGACTTTGACAGATACCTCCGACGGCGGCGACGATGTGATGTTAAGATAAACAGTAGGCTGACACATATTTGAAACTCTTGAACTGCAGTTGGTTTTCAGTTATTTCGTCCTTATCTCTAAGCCAACATGGAAACAGGAAATCGAGTTTCTACTTTCTCTTCTGAAACTCTCTCCCCGAATAGCCACCGATGTTTTACACCACCCCTTACACTAGATAAGCTGCTTACAGATGAAGTCAAGGGTAGAAGTTATACGTATACACATCACAAGCATACGGCCATGTTTTTTTTTTAACTGTAAATTAGCCTTTGTGTATACATATGGTCAGTGTGTCACAGATAGAGGAGACATACTGTCTGAAGCGTAGAGCAGAGTATAGAGTAGAGTAGAGTAGAGTACAATAGAGTAGAATAGAGTACAATAGAGTAGAATAAAGTAGAGCTTTTCTGTTTGTCTTTCCTGAAGGATACTAAGTTCTTTCATGGTACAGCACAGCACACTTACAAAAAACACACATCGCTAATTCAACCCTTAGAGAGTCGATTTAACATTTGCTTGTGTGTTTGGTCAACTTAGTAACTGTGTGCATAACATTAGAGTAGTCTAGAAAAGAAAAAAATAACAATATACAGTAGACTATGTCTTGAGTTGATTTAACACCTTCTAGTGTGTATTTATTGTACTTAGTTACTGTGCATAACATTAGGGTAGGCAAGAGAAGAAAAAGTAAACAATCTACAATAGACTACAATTTATACTACTATGTTGTTGTCGGAGCTCTAAATTGACCTATTTCACCACCAGTCAAAATAGCTAGTAGCCTAGATGTTAATCTTACTGGCTGACCACACACTCTTACCAATGGGTCAACGTGACTGGTGCAGTTTCTTTTCTACCCGTCAAACTGAAGCTCCACCAGCATTTGGCTGGTTGACTGGTGCTAATGTAGAGAGCCCTGTTTGTGGTATATACACAGTAAATTCTACAGTGCTCAGTTAACACTTAGAGAGTTGATTTGACATCATTTGGACTTAAATGAGCTCTGTAAGTGTTGAATTAACACCGCAACATTTGCTGTGTATAAGGATGGTCCAATATAGAGAGTGAGTCATACGTACACATCCACACAGATGAGCCAGCAAGTCTTCAGCAGCAGCAGCAGCAGCAGCCATGGTCACAGCAATGTGTTCAGTTCACCATCCCCATACGCAGCAGTCAGTCACAGCAATGTATTCAATTCACAGCAGTAGACCAAGTCATGCAAGAAAAGAGTCACAGCAATGTGTCTACCATCCCAATGTGTTCACTATTCCATGAGCAGTCACCAGTCTCCTCCAAAACTTCACGCCCCGAAGACAAAGTGATGCAAGACAGAGTCACAGCAATGTGTTCAATTCACCGTCCCATAGACAGCAGTCATTAGTCTGTCTCCTCCAAAAATCCACACCCTGAAGACCAAGTAGCCTAATGCAAAACAAGAGTCAGAGTAACAACTCCATATGACTAGAGACACTCCACGAGCTGCGTTTGCCTGTCTTCAGTCGTTCCACGACTCAAACATGTACACAATGAGATGTAGTGTATGTATGTATGTAGGCTATGTATGTATGTATGTAGGCTATGTATGTATAGCCTAGAAATCTAGACGCCCCTAGCGACCGCAAATTGAATTTGCTCCCGGGGGCAGTCTAGCGGACCCCGGTCGTTTTGCGAGGCTGAAAGTTATCCGATGACAGGGCCAATCAAATCGCGAGGGGGGCCGGGCTACCTAGTAAACAGGAAACTTTCTAAGAAGAAGCATGGTGTCCGTCCGTGCTACGTACAGCACGAAAGTGTTTACTTAATTTAAAAAGCCTGGATGATAATACATTTCGTGGCTGACATGGATTGGTGTAATAATACACCATGAACTTATGGGGCACAAATAGATCTCAACACATTACCATTTGATCATTCGGTGTTTTAAACTAGCTCGGTAAGCTAAGTTGAGCATTTTACAGAACCAGATAGTCACACGTTATTATCAGACCACTACTGTATGTGTAGAAGGAAATTGCTGCCCCAATTTCTAACAAGACACATGCCATTAAAAACGAGACATTTGGGAGCTTTGGGAGTCTTTGAGTAGCTTACTAAATAGATGGGAATGACACCGAGTCTACCAAGCTAGTGGCTAGCTAACCTGTCGTCAACAACACAGACCTAGGTATCCAGGTTAGGGTTAGTCTTGGAAAAAAAACTAGGGTTAGAAACAAAAAACTAACATCAAAAAGATAACTAGCTCCGTTATATGGCGGTGGGATCGATAGTCTGGCTAGTGGGAGCGAGCTGACCGGGGAGCGTCCTGCGTTGGGAGCGACAATCCGGGAAAGTTATGGATAGCTGGCTAGCTAACGCCGAACATGCCATGTTGACAACAATCATAAATATAACCGTTTAACAAGCTCCAAATTGCTCGACATTTTGCTGATTGATCAAGGAGGGTCATGTGGCTGAAAACGAGGCATTTTTTAACTGTATAAGTGAAAACACGATTTATTAGGAAACTTGTTTGTGGCTGTGGTCATCACACGAATTCACTGCTACGACGGCTGGAAGTTGCCGCGTCACCTACAAAGAGGCCCTCGCTAGTGGCTAGCTAACCTGTCGTCAATAGCAGAGCTAGGTATCCAGCCTTGTATTATATGCCGGCCCCAAATTCTAATAAGATCCATGTCATTAAAAACGAGACATTTGGGAGCTTTGAAAGTCTGTAAGTCGCTTACTAAATAGATGGGAATGACACCTGGTCTACCGACCTAGCGGCTAGCCATGTATTAGTTATGGGTATACAGCTAGCTAGCTAACACCGAACATGCCATGTTGACAACAATCATAAATATAACCATTTAACAAGCCCCAAATTGCTCGACATTTCGCTGATTGATCAAGGAGGGCCATGTGGTTGAAAACGATGCATTTTTGAACTGTATAAGTGAAAACACGATTTATTAGGAAACTTGTTTGTGGCTGTGGTCATCACACGAATTCACTGCTACGA